>NC_142066.1:77337873-77493185 GCF_059756535.1 Pantherophis guttatus
TATTCTATTCTATTCTATTCTATTCTATTCTATTCTATTCTATTCTATTCTATTCTATTCTATTCTATTCTATTCTTCTTATACTACTAAAAATAGTAATATATCTCCCTGAGGTTCATCTGTACATTTTCTCTCCATTATGCAGTTAGTATATTTCACTCTTTATCACTTTGGTAACAGATCTTACATATCTCCATCAAGGTAATCGTCCTTATTCTCTATGCAAGATGCTGAGTAGCAATTGGTTGGTCATGTAATCACCATTTCCATCCTAATAAATTCTACATGCAATTTTTATTTATTTATTTCACAACTTTATTATTTTTACAAATAACACAAGGTGGGGAACAAATCCAACACGCTTTCCTCCTCCTATTTTCCCACAACAACCACCCTGTGATATGAGTTGGACTGAGAGAGTGGCTGACCCAAGTTCATCTAAATGTATCTGTCACAGATGAAGGAAGTTCTTGCTAACAAAAGTCCATTCAATAATCAACATTTTGGTCTTTAAAATCTATCTTGGATTTTCAGAAGAGACAAATATGCTATATTATACCAACTGTTTACTGAAACTTCATTGTTTCAATGCCAAGGTAGCAGTAATGGAATAATCAAAAATACTGAAAAAATATAAAATCTAAATAGCAATAATACAGCCAACATATCAAAATTAAATCTAAGAAACAGAGAATCTGATGGACATTAACCACCCAGAAGCATGATTGAAAATAAATACTTCCTTGTGAACTAAAAAGAGATGAAGTTCAGCACTGTGACAGCATGCAGTAGCCCAGGGCTATCTGCCATCTTGTCATGTGAGCTTGCTAACATACTGGCTATTCGAAGTAGTTGATACCAGAATGGATATTAGGAAAGATGGCATACTTTTTCATAGACAGTAAGTTTCCCATAGGAGAAAAAAAAAAGTGTGTGTGTGTGTTATTTTTGCTGCACTGGCAAGAGAAGAAGAAAATTGGAGAGTGACTTCTGGAAAGAGGAAGAGGGAATGGTTGGTTGTCTGATAAATCAAAAATAGATTCTAGACAACATTAGCTGATGAAAATTTGTTGGTTCCAAGAGAAGCCTAAGGACAAAACTATTGCTGCAGAGCTGGTGGGGCCCAGAGGAGACCCACAGAAGAAAAGGAGGAACATGGGAAAATTCTACTTATCACAGATAACTTCAATGGGAAGCTAAAAAAAGAAGTTGGAGCACATATTATATCAGCCTAAGTGACAAAATGCCAGCCATACCTAATAATTGCATACACAAAATTTCCTTACTAAATCATACATTTTACAATAACATATAACACACATAAAAACAAAGAAAAACGGAAGGTACATTTTATATTTTTAATTGTACACCACTCCAAGTCACTTTATGGTCTTCAAATTGGATAAATAAATAAATAAATAAATAAATAAATAAATAAATAAATAAAATTAAATAAAAAAATAAAAATAAATAAAAATAAAGTAGGATCTGGAAATAAGAATATACACATTTAGACTTTGGATCATACATATCGAGTTGAGAGAGAGTTAAATTTAAAAATAACTTGACCAACTGTCCTTAAATCAAGCCTTTTGTTTACTGCTTTACTACTGCTTATCAAAAAGTCAGACGAAGAAGGCAGGAAAATAGAAGAAAATTAGGTATTCCTTACCTACTGTAATTAAATATGCCCAATATGCTTTCATATAGGAAAATTAAATTAAAAACTTGCCTTATTTTGCTAATAAAAAGGAAAAAAAAACATAAGAAGATATGCTGTTGCTGTGAATGGGTTCAAGTTCTATAAATCAATGTCACCCTTATGGCAAACATACTTCAAATGTTTTTATGACATTTTAAAGAATGTTTAAATTTATAGTTAAAAGAGAAAAAAACTACCTTGTTATAAGGGGAACAGCAATTCAGTAATGAATCAGATATAAGAGGTTATAGATCTCTACACAAAGGACTTCATATAATGGGGTCATTTTGAGTCCTTGAACAGCACCCATGAGGGATTTATTTCATGTACCAAAATGAATTTGGCTATAGTATATTTATCCTACTACAATTCTATATGATAGCTAGACCAAGGGTAGAGCTTCAAGACCAAAGAGAAGTTTTCAATAGATAGGGGGGAAAAGCAGTGAAGTAGAGAGCTCCTTTGCTCTGAAAATAAAGTTTATTTTTCAGAGGTAGAAAGATGTTGCGTATCCCTTTTTAATAGAGGACTTTAGTTGTCCTGCAAATATATGCCTTTTTAAATGAAATTTTGACTGCTTAATATTCAGGCATAGTCTATTTTCTTCAAGGCAGTCAAAAAGAAAAGGAAGATATCTAATGTTTTTAATCAAATGAACCTCCTCCTGGATTTAGCATAATGATACCTGAATAAATCCTTCGTTGGTGCAATTGTGCCCTGATAATATAAAGTCTTTGAACATGTATAAGCAATAGATTGCATACCATGATACAAGTGAAGATTCTCTGCCAGCAGATGAATTACAGGCATGAATGTCCTGAGGGTAGTGAAAATAGTTGTGAGAAAAAGATAAAAGAGGACAACTCATGTAGTAAGCATGCCTCTTATTTGAATACATGAATGCCCAAATACTTATATGCTAGAAATTGCTAGACTTCAACTCCAGATAAGTTGCTGCATTGATTGTTACAAAAACAATTAATAAAAAAGTAAAAATCCTGAATTGTCTTCAGGAGTAATGCTTCTATTGTAATAACAGACCATATAGCATAATATAGCATATAGCATACATAAAAAGTACAGATTTCTAAAGCAGAAAAACTCCATGTATTTTTTTCCTTTCAATGACAATGGTATGAATTATGGGAACAATTTGATTTATCTTCATAGTCCCTTTCCTGTGAGTTTACCTTCTGTAGAATATAGCACAATGAAAGTAAATGAATTCAATGGAATCTGGAAATAGTTCCTAATATATGTGTTTTCGGGAGGAAGGGGGATACCACCACCAGAAGAAGCTTTAAGATTTTGGAAGCAGGAATGATCCCGAGGGGTGGGGGAGCACCTGTTGATTGTTTGTATTGTGTATATTGTTATATATTATATATTATGATTTATGTATGTTAATAAAATCAATAAAAATATATATATATATATATATATATATATATATATATATATATATATATATATAAATAAAAGAATATAGCACACATTAAAGCTTATAACCAGGTAAGATCCATGAAAAATGGGATGCACCAGGATTAGATCTGTGGAGAAGCCCCACAGCTCTATGGCTCAAAGCTGGGAAAAGACAGTGTCTTGTTCCACCAAAGTTTATATCATAGTTTCAACATATCACCCAGAATTCTCCTAGTAGATCCTGTCTACCCAGTAGATCCTGTCTACCATAGAATTCCAGTTTCTGTGCAATTATTTTGTCAGTGTCAACACATTTAATTTGAAAGGGATGAGCAGGCAACAGATGTGTGATGCAATTTGTAACCCTCAATCTTCAAACCATAGCAGCTACCTGGGAACAAAAAACAATGTCATATTGCTATCTTTCTGATGGCACCATTGTTCTTCTGATAGAAAGCTCATGAAGGCTGCTGAGTAGGTTTATTCTTCTCTATCTTTCCTCTTCAGCTTCATCCAAAATGTTGCCACTAATAAGAAGAATCCTTGAGTGGGAAGTATAAAATAGTAGAGTATGCTTAAATTGTTACAAATTATTATAAAAATACTTCCAAGTATAAATGTTACAGCTTTAATCATGCATTGCCTGCAGCACTTCAAGACAGCTCTTCTTATTGTTAAATAACTGCTTTGTGTTATGTACGGATTGGCTAGAATCTACATAAGTTTTCATCCTCGCCACGGATTGGCTAGAATCTACATAAGGTTTCATGCTCACCGCTGATTGGCTGTCCGGACCATGGGAGATTTAACCTGCTGTCATTGTCCGGCTGGTCTGCCTGGAGCTCCTTAAAAAGGTGAGGTTCGGCAGCCCAGCCGGCAGAGCGCAGTCACATTTTGCTGGAAATAAAAAGGTGCTGAATTCACTAATGACTCTCGCCTGTTGCCTTGCGCCGATCTAACACTGATGACGAAGGACAAAAGGGAGCTGAGAACCTCCTTGTGAACCATGCAGCTGTCTTGAAACAAGGACCTCTGACCACCTGCACAAATGGCATCGCAAGTATCGCCGGCCCCAGCGATCTTCAACCTGCAGATGGAAGACTGGCACACATACATGGGCCGTTTCAGAATGTTCCTGGAGGCCAACGATTATCAGGACAGGCCGGACAACAGGAAGTGAGCATTATTCCTGACCTACTGCGACACCAAGATCTACAAAATGGCACAGATGCTGATCGCCCCAGCAGATGTGGAGACTGTCGCCTGGGCCACCCTGCAACGTGCCCTGGAAGACCACTACACACCATCCACCACCCCCATGGTCAGCTGAAATGAGTTTTACCACCGGCGCCAGCAGGAGGGAGAAACCGTCAATGATTTTGTGGCCAGCTTCTGGGAGATCACTACCAGGTGCGAGTTCATAAATCCCCAAAAAATGCTGAAGGACTGGATCATCCTGGGGATGAGGGACCTTGCTCTACAAAAGAAACTGTTGATAAGAGAGGAGTCTCAATCAAGGACGTTGTCGAGAAGGCCAAGGCTGCAGAATCATCAGGCAACTCGGCAAACGTAAGGAAGACCAGCAGGGTGCACCACACATACTGGGAGCCCAACTGGTCAACCGAAAGGTCTGAGTACGATGATGACTGGGATGACACAGACAACACCATCCATTGCGTGTACCCAGAAAAGCGGCAGAACCCCAGGGATGCAGAGAGCAGGCAGATACATTGTCCGGGCTGCATGGGTTTCCACACAAGGGCGGCTTGCTGTTTCCGGGACGCAACATGCCACTGATGCCAAAGAAAGAGCCACATTGCCAAAGTCTGCAAAGCGCCCCAACCCATTCCCTTTCAGCCAAAGCCTATAGCCCCGTCAGGAAGACCAGGGAACCCTAGAGCCGGCCAACAACAGAGCAGGTGAAGAGAGGACCAATACCAAGCTCCCAGAGAAATCCATCACACAACCGTGGGACACCCAGATGCATATGAGCAGGAGAAATACTATGCAGCCATGAACATTGAAGGGGAACCATGCAAAATGGAACTGGACACAGGGTCATATTTTACAATAGTATCCTGGCAAACAATCAAGAAGTTGAACCCAGCCACAAGCAGAAAGTTCCTGAAGCCACCAAATGTCCGCCTGAATGACTATCAAGGGAACCGGATAGAGGTACTAGGCAGAATGGAGGTCAAAGTAACGTTCCACGAGTTCCAGCACCGGCTGCCGCTCACGGTCGTTGGCAGCCACCAGCCATCACTGCTGGGAGTAGAATGGTTTGAACCCCTGGGCCTGGACATCACCGGATTGCACAGCTTAACCACCCATGAACTGGACCAGCTGTTAGCAGAGTTCGCGGATATCTTCGACAAGGGCCTAGAAGGCCACCATTGCTGAACCGCTCCAAAACCTCCTGGGGAAGATGACACCGTGGACCTGGGGATGGAGGGAAGACCAAGCTTTTGCAGCAGTGAAAGACCTCCTCTCGTCCGACAGCGTCCTGATCCAATATAACCACACGTTGCCAGTTCGGATCACCTGTGATGCCTTCCCTTTTGGAGTTGGGGTGGTCCTCAGCCACCGCCTACCAGACGGAATGGAAGCACCAATACATACTACTCCAAGACCCTGTCATCGGCCGAGCGCAACTACAGCCAAATTGATAAGGAGGCCTTGGCCGTGGTGACAGGGATCAAGCGGTTCCACGAGTATGTATACGGTAGGCATTTTGAGATTGTAACCGACCATAAGCCCCTATTAGGACTACTCACCAGTAACCAACAAACCCCACCATACATGTCCCCGAGGATGACCAGATGGGCCATTTTCTTCACGGCGTATGACTACGAGCTGATCCACCGCCCCAGCAAAGACATCAGCCACGCTGATGCTCTTAGCCACTGCCCACTGCCAGAATTGTGGAAGACCCTGCACCCACTACCCAAGTGCTGTTGATCGATATCGACCCGGCCAGCCCAGTGACCGCCAGAGACATCGCACACCCAAAAAGACAAAACGTTAAGAAAGTTCTGAACTGGGTGTTGAAGGGGTGGCCACAGGAGAACCTGGGGGAGGAGGGTCAAGAGTTACCACAGCAAGCAAACCGAACTGTCAACCATTAAGGGCTGTTTGCTGTGGGGAGAAAGGGTCATCATTCCCCAAAAGCTTCAGAGGCGCGCCATGGACGCCCTGCACGTGGGACACCCTGGGATCATGAGGATGAAGGCATTAGCCTGGAGCTACATCTGGTGGCTCCAGATGGACAAGAACATTACTGAGTGGGTGGCCACTGCAAACCCTGCCAGGGGACACGACCAGCACCACTACGGGCACCCATTCAGGAATGGGAAGTGGCCAAGGGGCCCTGGTCCCGCATACATATTGACTTTGCAGGGCCAGTAGAAGGACAGACGTTCCTGATTGTCGTGGACGCATACTCCAAGTGGCTAGAGGTGATCATCATGCAGACAACCACGACAAGCCACCATCCGAGCCCTCCGATGGCTGTTCGCCACCCACGGTTTACCCGATGTCCTAGTTTCCGATAACGGCCCACAACTGACAGCCAAGACCATGGAGACATTCCTTGCAGAGCAAGAGATCCGGCACATACTCATCTCTCCTTTCCACCCAGCAAGCAATGGGCAGGTCGAACGAATGGTGAGGCTAACCAAGGAAACCCTCACCGGAATGGGCCCAGGAAACTGGCAGTAAAAAGGCGACCAGTTCCTCCTCGCTCAACACATCACCCCCATGTGACCACCAACAAGAGCCCAGCGAAGTTGCTGATGGGAAGAAGGCTGAGGTCACAACTTGACTGATACCACCTGGACTACCTTCCTGAGACTCCCCTGGACTCTGCACGGCCCACGTGGGCATTCAATGTATAGGACCGGGTATTCGCACACAACTATGTGGGGTACCCGACCTGGCTGGCGGGCTGAGTCGTGGCTGTCACTGGCCCCAAGTCATACTGCCTTGAGCTGGAGGACGGGCGGATCTCGAGGAGGCATATTGACCAACTCAGACACTGCCTGGGGGACACGGAGCTGAGGAACCAGGGTGACTGGACCGCGACCGTAGGGCCAGAGCAGCAATCGCAGAACCTGAGGTCTCCACCCCGAGGAGCATGCTCAACTGCCAGCCAGGAAGCAGACGAGCAGGAACCAGGCCTACCCGGTGGCCCAACAGGGGGACTACTCACCAACCAGAGCTGCAACCATTCCTCTGGGATCGGGGGCGTCCAGCAGGAAGCGACGGTTTCAGCAGCTGAAGGAACCAGGCCGGAACTCGACTCGCGGGCTGAGGAATTCCAGAAGGTTCCTTCCCAGGCAGCAGGAGGAATACCAGACTCAACCACTGCAGCCAAGATCCTGGGGACAAGTGAACTGCGCAGGTCCAGTAGGAAGCCAGTGCGCCCCACCCACCTAGAGGACTAGGTCACATACATAGGCAGGGGATTGGACACTGTTCATTCTAGGAGGGGAGGGGTGTTATGTATGGATTGGCTAGAATCTACATAAGGTTTCATGCTCACCACTGATTGGCTGCCAGGACTGTGGGAGATTTAACCTGCTGTCATTGGCCAGCTGGTCTGCCTGGAACTCCTTAAAAAGGTGAGCTCTGGCAGCCCAGCCGGCAGAGCGAAGTCACATTTTGCTGGAAATAAAAAGGTGCTGAATTCACTAACGACTCTCGCCTGTTGCCTTGTGCCAATCTAACACTTTTCATCCTGAAATTCCCCCCCTTCCACCTCTCTTTCATTACATCTCCAAAAGATCTTTGAAAGGGGATTGCTACTATCTTTCCTCGTTTTATGCAAGAGCCTGGGAACATTAGCAAAGTGCTTTAATAACATACACCTTACAGAAGTCAAAAGTGCTCTATTATGTGTAAGTGCCACTGAAGTAAATAGTGCTTGTCTTAATAGTAAACTTCAAACTTTTGCAGCTGCCAGCATATCAAAGACAATACCAGGCATTTGTTGTCATGGAAGTGAAATGAGACAAGCTGCCCTGGCTCTTTGAAAATATTTCCAAATCAACTCTCTTTGATCTTAAAGGGTCTGTCAAATTATGAATGTTTTCCAAGGATTTCAAATGGTTAAAATACACACAATGGTAATGGAGCTGTGCATCAAAGAAATATCTGCCTGGTTCAACCAGTGAAACTATCAGAGGAGTCTTTGTTCCAAGCATCCATCAGCCAGGAACTGAGGACAGAAATCCCACAATTATTATTCCCCTTCCTAGAGATCATGAAGTTTTAGAACAAAAGAATACCGATTAACTGTGGGGGGGTCCCACAAGACATAGGGAGGCCAACACATCTGGTCAAGAGGTTATTGTATAAACACCACAAGGAACTTATTTGTTCAAGGTAGAGAAAGGAGTTTGAAAAGGTTTGTAAGCTGCCTTGAGTTGTCTCTCAATTAGATGAGTGGCATATAAATCTAATAAATGAATAGAATATTGTGTTTTTCTACCTTTTATGTAATCAGTTTGCTAAAGTGATCACGAGGAAGCTGGCACTTGAAGAATAAAAAATTACAGTAAATATTGCAGAAAAGAACATCAACAATCTTTGATATGCTGACAACATAATCAAACAAACCAAATGAGGCCTAAAACTCCTGGTTAAAAGGATTAAGGAAGAGAGCGAGAAATTTGGACTGTTCCTTAACATCAAAAAGACCAAGCTCATGACTACTGTAAGGAAATAAAAGATCAACATTACAGTTGTCAATGAAGAGATTAAAATGCATGCAAGAATTCATTTTCTTAAACTCACAGATTGATCAAAGCAGTGAATAAAATTTAGAAAAAAAAGTGTCAGATTGCACTGGATCACACAGCAATGATGAGCATGAATCAATTATGGAAAAGCAAGGTCCTCAGTCTGGCAACTAAATACAGTTTAGACTGCACTATTATAGTTGCCATTGTTATCCATGGTTGGAAAGCTGGACCATAAAAAAACAAGACAGGAGATTGACTCAACATTTGAGCTGTGGTATTGGAAAAGCATCCTGCAAATTCCTTGCATGGCAAACGTGACAAACCAGACATTTTACTACAAGGTAAAATTATAAAATCCCACTTTACATATTTTGGTCATATCATGAGACCAAACTCATTGGAAAAGGTGGCTATGCTTGAAGTGGTCAGCAAAAGAAATAGAGGTTGCCAAAAAAATCTGGTGGCTGAAGCAGGAGCAGAAAAGAAGCTGTACAAGATTGGAAAATGTGAAAAGAACTGTTTCATAGAATCATTAAGAATAGGACACAAATGAACAGATAGCATCATTATTACCAAATGCCAGCTGTATGGAAGGCCATTTTCCTGACAGAGAAAAAACTGTACTCAAGGTTATTTCTAACATTCCTTTATCTTGCCTTTTCTCCAAGGAATTGAAGGCAGCATGTAAGATCCCCCCCACTATTATCCATGAGAGCCTGAGAAGATGATTGCCAAAAACTGGGGTTATACAATATCATAGCTGAGAGGAGATTTGAACCCAGTTCTTTCATTCAATATGTCAACTGCTACACCATTCTGATGCTGATGGATCTCTAGGGTAAAGGAAAGCCACAACTATTACAGAGAAAGCAGACAATTGTTTGGAAAACATTAAACCTATGGGCACCCAAGGTACACAGGCATTACTTAAAAGGAGAAACATTTCCAATTGTTAATAATCTATGTGTCCTTAAAAATTACATACATTCATACATACATATTCAACATAGTAAAGTATATAGAACAGATTTTTAAAAGGTAATATTTTAAGAGGCTGTTAAAAAACTCTAAACAGATCTAAAAGTCTCTTAACTTTTCCTTATCAGAAGGATGGCAAGCAGTCTTTTTGATAATTTAGAATGGAATTCTTTATTGGCCAAGTGTGATTGGACACACAAGGAATTTGTCTCTGGTACATAAGCTCTTGTACATATAAGAAACAAAGTCCAGTAGAGTGGCGAGGTGAAGATTTACAGCTTCGTGAACACTATATAACAACATTTACATACTTATATTCATTCTTCCTCCTCCTCCTTTGAGCAATTGTGATTCTAACACTTGAACTTTGACTTTTAAAATTACTATTAATTACTATTACTACTAATAAGAACTGTCAAGAAATTGTTAAGAAATATAGAATATAGGAATATATAAATTAAGCATTGATTCTATCTAGTAGCTATTAGACATATTTACAAATAAGGACTTAGATTTGTATCTAACAAATTAATTTATTATATCTATATATATCTATCTAGTCATATTTATCTACTTTAGAATATTTATTCCTACGGGTAGTATTTATTAATCTACTTATATCAACGTTTCATATTAAGGCTTGAACTTAGATATATAAGAATTACAGAGAGAACTTATTAACTTATTAATTTACTTATATTAATATTTATATTAAGGTTGAACTTAGCTATATAAGAATCATATTATTTATAGGAGTATATAGGTATAAAAATCTTGCTTTGGTAATTATATGTGAGAATTAATTTGGAATTCCAAAACGTGATCTAACTCTTAAGTTTTAAATTATTAAGGAATTTTGAGAATCTTGGTGTGTTAGGAGGATCTGATTTAAGAAAGATATTTTGATAAATTGATTCCCTCCAGTTGAGACAGTAACCTAAGTAGTGGAACTAATAGAGGAACAGGGGCAAAGCCATTGAATGGTCATTTGGAAAAATATTGAGAAAATTATAAGAGAACAAAAGATAACCTTGAAAGAAATGGCAACGATGACATCGACAATCTTAAAATCTGGCAAAAAAGTCCCATCTAATCCTACACTAACAACACTATCTCCGGTAATCCAGAAACCCTTAGAAGGAATACAGAAGTTAGATAAGCCACCAACAACTCCAACTCTTCAAACAGTACAATCTTCTTTATTGCTGATCCAGGAGACCATGTTAGCAATGCAGGAGAAATTGTTAAACAGTCATTCTGAATTTAAAACAGACATCCACATTTTGGACGCAAAAATGACCGAGATTCAAGTCTCTATCGTGAATAATGAGAGAAGAATTCAAAATGTAGAACAAAGGATGGAACAAAGTGAGAAAAAACTAGATATGGTGGACCGGACATTCGCGATTCAGAACAAAGGAATCGAAGAGTCCCTGATACAATTGGAAATGGACAAGGCTTCATACTACCTTTGCCTTCAAAATATTTGCGAAGAGAAGGAAGAGGATTTAGGTGATAAAATAGCTGAGTTGATAGCAGATATCCTTCAACAGGATAAACAAGATATCATCAAAGAACTTGACGAGGTTTACAGGGTTCAAATGAACTATGTGAGAAGAAACAGACTCCCCAGGGAGGTCCATGTGAAGTTCGCCAGGAAGAAAGTGAGGGATATTCTAGTTAACATAGCGAGAGAAGAAAAGATTGTATTTAAAGGAAAGGAGGTGAATATCCTGAAACAGATACCTAGAAGGGTGAGGGAAGTGAGGAAAAACTACAGATTTCTGGCGAGCCAACTGAACAGAAGGAACATTATATTTCGATGGATCCTGCCAGAGGGGATGCTAGTATCATGGCAAGGAAGAAAAGTTAAAATTGATAGTTTAGCCGAAGCACAAGTTTTTTTAGATCAACTAAGAGGAGGGGAAGAAGAACAGATCAGCAAAGAAGAGATCGATACAGTAAACATGGAAGAAGAAACCTTACAGGAGCAAAGCACAAAGGAAGACATAGAGGAAGAGAAGAAAAAAGAAGAAGTGGAAGGACAAGGAAAGAAGGTTAGACCAGTAAGAGCAGTAACCCTAAAGACAAATAAGAACTAGAATTCGGACACAATATAAGAAATGGATGGCCTAAAAATTTTATCCTTAAACGTTAATGGCTTAAACGATCACAAAAAAAGAAAGATAATTTTATCAAAACTGGTAAAACAGAACCCAGACATAATTTGCTTACAGGAGGTTCATATAAAAAAAGATGAGGCAAATTGTTTAGAATTTATTAAATTTGGCAAATTATTCGTGTCACTAGCAGAGAAAAAGAAAAGGGGTGTGGCGATATATGTGAAAAAAGGAATCGAGGCAGAATTAAAGTACAAAGATACTAAAGGGAGAATTCTAATGGTAGAAATTAGGAGAGGTAATGCAAAAATGATGTTGGTGGGAGTATACGCCCCAAATGAGAAACAGGGACAATTTTACAAAAAATTACACGAATAATTAGGGAGTCGGGCCCATGCTGAAATATGTATGTTAGGCGATTTTAATGGAGTTGTTAACCCAGTGAAAGATTATAAAAGCGGGGAGAGAAAAAGAAATAAAAGATTACCTCTGCCAAAAAGCTTCTTTGATCTCGTGGACGAAATCAATCTAATTGATATATGGGGTACTTTACACCTGCACGATTCCCAATACACTTTTTTCTCAAATCCACAGAATTCTTGGTCCAGAATTGACATGGTATGGACTACTAGAAAATTAGGTCTAGAAATTAAGAAAGTGGATATAAGTATAAATACTTGGACAGATCATAAACTTCTCGAAGTAAATTGGCACTATATTAACAAGAGAAGACAACAAAGATGGAGTCTAAGGTCCAACCTCTTGAATGATAAAGAGTTTATAATAAAATTAAATGAAGAAATTAAGCGCTTCTTCATCGAGAATGGCAAGCAAGGTACGGTGAAGGAAATTGTATGGGATACCATGAAAGCGTATTTGAGAGGAGTAGCGATATCGTACACGGCATTCAAAAATAAGGAAGAAAGGAAAGTTAGAGAGGATTATAATAGGAAACTAGAAGAAGCGGATAGCAAGTTACAACAAAACCCGGGAGACGAGATGGCCAAACAAAAGTGGATGATGGCAAGGCATAATATTAACATTCTGGATCAGGAAGAGTTGGCGCGAAAAATCAAGAGAACAAAACACTACCACTTCGAGAACGCCAACAAGTCGGGAAGATGGCTGGCATACAGACTAAAAAAAGAACAGGAAAAAAATCAAATTCTTATACTAGAAGACTCCAACGGAGATATCTTGACAAAAGAAGTGGACAAGTTAGAAAGAGCGAGAGAATTTTACGAAGCTTTATATAAAGAGGAAGCGATTGATCCAGATAAAACTGTACAATACCTGGTGGTAGCTAACTTGCCACAGATAACGGAAGAAGAGAGAGAAATGCTAAATAACAAAATCACAGTGGAAGAACTCAAATTGGCTCTTGCCAAAATCAAGAAAAACAAAACACCAGGTCCAGATGGTCTCCCGGGGGAAATTTATGCAAAATTCGAGGAAGAAATACAATTAGAACTGTTAGATATATTTAATGAGGTATTAGTTGGTACAAGAATCCCAGACTCTTGGAAAGAAACTTATATTACACTCATATTGAAAGAAGGTGCTGATTCAAAACAGATAGCAAATTATAGGCCGATTTCTTTGTTAAATTCAGATTACAAATTATTCACAAGTATAATCGTGGAAAGATTAAAAAAAATTCTAAATGGCTGGATTCATAATGATCAGAAAGGATTCCTCCCAGGGAGGCAAATGAGGGATAACGTGAGGACGGTAATAAATGTCATAGAATATTATGAACAGCACCCGGAAAAACAGTTGGCGTTAGTGTTCCTGGACGCCCAAAAGCCGTTTGACAATTTAAATTGGAAATTCATGATCAACCAAATTGATTTAATGGGATTTGGGACAAATTTTAGAAAGATGATCGAAAATATTTATTATAAACAGAGGGCAAGCATTTTAATAAATGGGGACAAGTCACGGATATTTTGGATACAAAAGGGAGTTAGACAGGGATGCCCCCTGTCCCCTCTACTTTTTATAATGGCATTGGAAATCCTACTCAGAAAGATCAGAGATAACAAAGAAATCAAAGGACTACAAATTAAGAAAGAAATTTTTAAAACACAAGCCTTCGCAGATGACATGGCCCTAATAATGGAAGATCTCTTGAAATCTGGCCCCAAATTACTCCAGGAAGTACAACAGTATGGAGAAGTCGCTGGCTTTAAGCTTAATAAAACCAAAACTAAAATTTTAGTAAGAAATATGACAGAGACAAACAAGAAAGAGTTAGAAAAGTCCTTAGAACTTCAGATAGCAAAGAAAATAAAATATTTGGGAATATGGATTACTGCAAGATATTCCTCTTTAAAGAAGGATAACTACAGTCCACTACTACAAAAAATAAAGCAGGATATAGACAGATGGAAGAAGTTAAAACTGTCTTTTATAGGTAAGATCTCAGCAATTAAAATGAATACTCTCCCCAAGATTATATTTTTATTCCAAACTATCCCAGTGAATATTGATAAAAAATGCTTCCTAGATTTGGAAAAGAAGATGCGAGAATTTTTATGGGAAGGGAAGAAGGCAAGGATTGCATATTAAACACTGCAAGGGAAAAGAAGCATGGGTGGCTTCGGACTACCCGATTGGGAAGTATATCAGAAGGCGGCCAAATTAGTATGGCTCAAAGATTGGGTTTCACTACAGAACAAGAGAATTCTGACGTTAGAAGGCCACGATCTACAGGCAGGCTGGCACGCCTATTTATGGGGCCCAAAAACTAAAAAGAACTCACATTTCCACAAACACAAATTAAGGGAGACCCTGATTCAAACATGGGAAGAAATTAGACAAAGATTTTATATGAAAGTACCGATCTGGCTCTCAATTATGGAGGCTTTGACCTCTAATAAAAGGGATATCTTGAAATTCGGCATGTACAAAGATATATTAGATGAAAATGGTATTCTTAAATCATGAGAAATATTAAGTACTCAAGGTTTCAATTTAGATTGGTGGAGCTACCTGCAGATAAGCTCTAGATATCAAAAAGATAGGGATCAATTCGGCATAGAGACGAAGTATAACAATTTGGATAAAATTATGTTGCGGACTGAAAAGAAAATGCTAGCGAGATTCTATAACTTCTTATTAGGCGAGGAAAGAGCAGAAGGAATAGCTAGGAATCAGCTAAGCATTTGGGAAAAAAACATTGGCTATAGACTAAATTTAAGTGACTGAGAGGAGGCTTGGAACAGAAATTATAATCTTACCAAATCAGCAATTTACAGGAAGAATCATTATAAAATATTTCATAAATGGTATCTAGATCCAGCTAGACTAGCAAAAATATTCCCTAGTGCCTCAGCAATATGTTGGAAGTGTGGAAAGGAGGTTGGCACCTTCTTTCATATGTGGTGGTCCTGCCCGGAGACAAAAAAGTTTTGGACAAAAATACGAATTTGGCTACGAGAAATAGTGGAAGAAGACATAAAACTTTCCCCCGAAACCTTTTTATTAGGAATGATGGGAGATGGACTCTCTAAGGACAAGATACAATTAATTATACATGTTATAACAGCGGCCAGACTAACCTTTGCAAAATACTGGAAAGACAAACAAACCCCTCCAGAGATGACAATAATAAATAAAATCCTAGAATGCGCAGAAATGGCAAAATTAACAAGTGTTCTTAAAGACGATGAGAACTCAAAATTTAAGGCAGTATGGGAAAGGTGGTACAAATGGTGGAATAATAGAACGAGACTATAAGGATATGCCTATTTTTAATAATGATAGATTTGAAGATACTTGATATGTACATAATGTAAATATGTAATCGCATGACACCTCAGATGTTATTGGAGATTTGATGTTTTCTTTTTAAATTTTTTTTCTCTTTTTAAAATCAATAAAGTATTATATATATAAAAAAGAAACAAAGTGAGAAGTCATAGATCATAAATCACAAGATACTTTTCACATTTCTGCATCATTGTCTGGTGACGTTGCAGGAATATCAACCCACAAAATCTGGTTAGTGGGGACATGTGCACTGCCACTTTTTTTCCACCCCATTAACTAGGGCTCAGTTATCCTCTGAGCTTGATTAACATCATTCTACATTTCATAGTAACTGTAATTAGAAGCCTAGCCTTTTTTTACTGGGGGAAAAAGATGCCCTCTCATTAATCTTTGTGGCTTAACCTATTGTATCTCCAGTTAATGTTTCATGCTGAAGGCCTGGCCAGTATTTGGATACTATTCATAGTGAAAATGATCATGCTTTCTCAGTCATGCAATTAAAGCAAAGCTGTCATTATCTCATCAACAACTTGAATATCCTGAAAATGTTAACAAGCCAGGATGACACAAAAGGAAAGCATTTAAAATTTCAAATCACTCTGGAAAAAAATTCTTTCATCTAAAGTCCCTTAGTAAACTTGGTATTCAAAGGATAAGAGGATGTTTTCTTTAACCTTTTATCTTCTACAGTAAAAATATAGCCTTGAGATGACAACACACAGAAATCCGAGCCATCATGGCTAGCATTCTAGCATTTTTACTCTCAATACACATCTAGGGAGTACAGGCTTAATTAAGATATTCTTATCTTACTAATTGATGAAAGAACAAGAAACAGAGAGCAAAATAAATTGTGAATCATTATAAAGCAAATGAATAAAAGATTAGAATCTCAAATAGATCTGCTATGATTAAACAGAAGATTCAATATCTTCATAAATGACTTAGATGACTTAGAAGGGGCATTTACCAAATTTGCAGTTGATACTAAGCTGGCAGGAATAGCCAACACCCTAGATGATAGGCTCAAGATCCAGATGGTTCATGACAGGCTTCAACACTGGGCCCTATCTAACAAAATGAAATTCAATGCAGAGAAAAGTAAAGTCTTACACTTTGGTAAGAAAAACCTAAAATGCACATATAGATTGGGTGAAACCAGGCTTAATAGCAGTAACTGTGAGAGGGATCTTAGTGGACAACCAACTGAATATGAATCAACAATGTGTGGTGACAGCCAAAAAAGCCAATGCAATCCTAAATCACATTAACAAAGGGATTCAATCAAGATCAAGTGAGGTACTAATACTACTCTATAAAGCTTTAGTAAGACCACACCTAGAATACTGCATCCAGTTTTGGTCACCATACTATAAAAAAGATGTTGAGACTCTAGAAAAAGGGGAAAACCAGGGAAGACATGATAGCAGTATTCCAATATTTGAGGGACTGCCACAAAGAGGAAGGGGTCAAGCTATTTTCCAAAGCACCTGAAGGCCAGACAAGGAATAATGGATGGAAACTGATCAAGGAGAGATTCAACCTAGAAATAAGGAGAAATTTTCTGACAGTGAGAATAATCAAGCAGTGGAACAGCTTGCCTTCAGAGATTGTGAGAGCTTCATCACTGGAAGCTTTCAAGAAGAGACTGGACTGCCATTTATCAGAAATGGTGTAGGGTCTCCTACTTGGGCAGTGGGTTGGACTAGATGACCTACAAGGTCTCTTCCAACTCTGTTATTCTGTTATTCTGTTAAACTTTCTTATTGTAAGATAGAATGAATTCCTTCTTTTTTCTTATATTTATTGAGATCAGCTTGAAAATCAGAGCAATTACATATAAAATCATATAAAACTGAAAAGACTAATTACAATAATCCAGAGTTCTCAAAATTGGAAATCTTAGAAGAAGGATATCTGAAATGTCAACAGCATTTTAATATATTCAGACCTCATCCACATTGATGATAAGAATACAGGAGGAGGGAAAATATTGTGACAAATGTACTAGAAGTGGCAGCATTCTATTCCCTAAAACTACTTAAAACATTGTCTCCTTTGAGCTGACAATGGCAGTCAGAAAATAAAAGTTTTACTTAAATTTACTCTATACTTAACTCTGAAGTGGGATTTTGTTTGCTTTGTGTTCTTCTGAAGTTTTTGTTTCTGGAACCTGGAGGTGAAACTTGATTTGTATTAAGGATTTACTCTCCTAGTATTGGATGGATTGTTGTGAAAAGAGATAAAAGCCTTTAGGCTCTCATGAAGGATTCATTATTAGCTTACTGATGACAAAATGAGATGAATAACTTATGGGAAATATTACCCTCTTACTTATTTCTCATAGAATCCAGCAGAATCCAGCAGAAACCAATGGAAGTAAACTAGCCACATTGTGTGACTCTTTGGCACCTATCTAAAATGACTTCCAATCATGATTCTCATCAATTTTGTCAGAGATCGTTGCAAAAAATCAAATCCAGAAAGCACACACAGGTAACTGATGAAGTAGGATTCATTAACTTCTCTTTATATAAATAATAACACATACAATACCAACAGCGGATTCTTCCAACGTGAAGAGTTAGAGTTACATGCAAAACAACAACAACACAAGCAGAGGAGAGAACAGCAGAGATGAGTTTCAGTTTCAATTCTGCTGACAGACTAGACCAGACTTGTTTGCTAAGCCATGCCTGGGCTCCCTGCTGCCTCCAACAAATACTGTTTCAGTTTCCAAACAGTCCCCATTGGCTGACACAGTTGCTATGCCTATTCATTGGCTGACCTTGTTATCATGTCTCCATTCTGGTTCATGAATATTCTGACACTCTTCCCTTCATGACTGGAATAGACATAAATCCAATCAACTTAATATTCTTCCCATATCTGTATTTGAAGACCCAAATTCACAGTTCTCTTCAAATACCTAATAATTCCTTTTTATACCCATCCACCACAATTGGCTTAGTGAAGCAGTAAAGCGACTTAGAATGCTTACTGCACAAGCTATGTCTGGTCTGGACCACATTGTTGGGTAGTACTTTCCTTTTGTACATCCATTTGCATCTTATGGCTTTGCAACCCTGTGGCAAAATCATAAATGTGAACACTTTAAGTTCAGCCATGGATTTCATTTCCTTATCCATGGCTTCTTTCCACTTTATTTGTTCAAATTTAGGTAATGCCAATACTTCCTTATAGTTCCTTGGCTCATACCATACATCACACACTTTAACTTTACTAGCAGAATACCTGTCAGGTGAAATCCCCTTGTTCCATTGCTCTGACCTGCGTGTCATTGATTGCTCTTCTGTGTCAACCCTCTCTTGCTTCATATCTTTTTCAGCTTTTCCTCCCTGAATGCTGACACTATCACTAAGTGAGTTACCATCACTAAGTGGATCACCATCACTAACTGGATCATTCCATAAATTTGCATCAATTCTGTTCCAATTTTGCTCTGCAAAGCTAGCAGACCTGAAAATCACTTTTCTCTTGCTCCCATTGGTCCCAAAAGCAATAGGACCTTTATCTTTATGGACCTCATAGTCCATAAATCTGAGCTTTCTAGCTTTTGGTTGTCCTTTTCTTCTAATTGCTTTTGGAATATGCACCACACATTACTTCCAAACACCCTTAAATGTGCCAGAGATGGTTTTCTTCCATATAGCACTGCATATGGAGTATCATTAATGGATGAACTCCACACCCTATTGATTAAATAGTTAGCAGTCAACACAGCTTCACCCCAATATGACCTGCTCAGACCAGAGTCCTCTAGCAGTGAGTCCTTCATGGTTTGCAAGACTCCATTCTGCCTCTCAACTATACCATTCTCAGCTGCTGTGTATGGATTTGTGTGTCTATGTTTTATACCTAACTGTCCCAACCACTGTTGAAAACTTGCTGACATGAATTTTGAACCTCTGTCAGTTTCCAGCTGACATACCTGTTGTTTATATCTTCTTTCTACGAATCTTACCCATTGCTTAAATTTCTGTAGAACCTCTATTTTACTCTTTAGTAAATAGCAGAAACCAAACCTGCTGTAGTCATCTGCAATGACTATACATACTTTGCTCCTCCCAAACTGGCTTGCATTGGCCCAACCAAATCTGCATGTACCAGCTCTAGAGCTCTTGTTGTCTGCCTTGTGCTACTCTTGCTTACTGGGAATGCTTTGGACTTTGATGACTTACATACTGCACAGCCCAAGTAAAGCCTTACATCCCTTTAAATTTAATCCTTCTCCAAACTGTTGCATCTTTTGCAAAACTCTGAAGCTGGCATGGCCAATCTTCCTGTGCAAGAGATGAACACATGAATTGTGTTGTGACACATTTCCAAATGTTTGTGCACATTGAATCTTTTGTCCCTGCAACACATAAAGATTATCCTCTTTTGTGCCCTGTGCACATACATTCCCATTTCTCTTTATGAGATACCTCCCATTTGCAAATGTGGTCTCAAATCCTTGCTTGTCTAAACTAGAGACACTCAATAAATTGTGCTCCATTTCAGGCACACATAATATATCATTAAACCTCTTTTCCAGATATGGAATTTGCACACTGCCTCTTCCAATGACTTTAGCCTTCTGGCCATTTGCCAAGGGTACTGCATCTCCAGCAGCTGAATCCGTCGTTTAAAACAATTTAGAATTATTAACAATTATTTGACTTGCCCCACTGGCTATTAAGCATTTGTCTCTGCTAATCAATAGCTAACTTTTGCCACAGCAACCTATCCATCTGCTGATTTTCTTCCTTGCAAATAGGTTTTGTTTTGCAAATAATTTCTTCCTTGCAAACAGTTTTTCTTTGCAAACAGTGCCTCTTTAAATGTGTCTTTTCACCACAGATGAAGCACCACTTCTGTTGCTGGGCTGTAATCTGGTCTCTTCTGCTGCTACATTTCTCTTTGCAGACATCTTGTCTGTTGTTCTGCTCTCTGCAGATAGCCAGTCTGTTACATTTCTCTCTCTCCTCCTTGGGCCCCTACCTCAGGAATTTCTCCTTGTGGCTTTTTCTAAAATGGCACTTGTCCTCCTCAGCAATCAAACAAGCCTTTAAGGCCTCCAAACTCCTGCTCTGGTTTGCATTCAAATACTGTTGAAACTATATCCCATGTTTCATCCAGACTGTTTAACACCAACACATTTTTTGAGATTCAGGAAACTGCAATCCACGCTGTTCCAACTCAACAAATAAAGTTTGCATTTGAAAAAGATGCTGTTCCACAGATTCTCCTGGTTTCAAACGGGCTCTGTATAACTTTCTTGATAATTGCACAATATTGCATCCTGACACACTCACATGTACACTTTGTTTCAAGTAGGTTTAATCATAAGTAGAAGAAGATCCCCAACAAGCCATCATTACAGATATATACCTACGTATGACAGGAACCGGAAATACCTCACAGGCGCAGCTGAAGGCAGCTCCTTGAGAGTCAGGGAATACATCTCAAACTAATCATGCAGACATAACCCTTGTAACATCTTCCCTTTTTCATTAGGACAACTATTACATTTCAAAACATTAAAAAACCCCACTACTATAAGCATTACATATATACATTAAAACGATATAAAACACTGTATTACTAAAACACTATATTGTGAAACATACGAAGTTCTATGCAAGCGACTGTAACATCTTCCCTTCATATTAACACAATTATCACATATTAAAACATTATAAAACATTGTGAAATAGGCAGAGTTCTGATGCAAGCAACTGTATCATCTTCCCTTTTCATATTAATACAACTATCACATAATAAAACATTATAAAACATTGGAAAAGAGTTCAAATTGTAAAAGGGAACAATATCAACACTTTGTGTAAATTGAGTCTGTTAGATTGTAGAAAAAGAACAATATCAACACTTTCTACAAGTTGAGTCTGTCAGGTGGTCACGAACATCGGCCACTGCAAGTAACAACTGGCCCTCTTGCGCCAACTGGCTCTCTTTGCACTATGGACCTCATTGGAACCACTGGGCTCTTCTCGCCACTTATTGGAGTGGACACTGGACACTCCAGTGTCCGGCACTCAACTCGGGTATGCCCTCTTGCTCCGAGCTCTCATCAACATTAATCTGAGGCCCCATCCCTGTGCATTCCTCATTGTTCATGGGTAAATGCAGCGTGGTAACACCAGGTATGTCTGGCCTGTCCACAGGATATGTAAAGTCTGGCCACTCAGTTACATGCAAGTCTACCCGATTGTGACGATACAAAGTTCCTTCAATGTCCACTAAATAGGAACGTGTTGTAAGCAGCTACCCATTTTCCAGTGACCTGTTCGATCTCCAGGCAGCGGTCTCATCCGAATCCGTTCCCCGATCTTCAATTCTGACAAATCTCTAACTGAGTTGTCATATCTTGCCTTGACTGCTTGTCTCTTCAGCCGTAACTTTTCTGCAACCCCTTGTATCACCGAGGGCTCAAGCAGCCTGTCGGCCACTGGTAGTGATATCTTTAGTCTCCTTGCCATCAGTCTCTGTGCCAGACTACTGTCCATGCCCACAGATGGGGTATTTCTCCAATGTAGAATGGCTTTCCACGAGTCTTTACCTTCACTGTGAGCTTTCCTACATAGATTCTTAGCGATCTTCACAACTGATTCAGCTTTATGTTAGCTTGCGGATGACGCAGTGAAGAGGTCACATGCTCGAACTCCCACTCAGCGGCAAATTTCCTAAACTGTAAACTCGTAAACTGAGGACCATTATCTGAGATCACTTTATCTGGTTGGCCATAACGTGCAAACTGTGTCTTGCATCTTTAATGGTAGTCTCAGCTGAACAGTCCATAAGGAGTTCGATTTCCCAAAAGTCAGAATAATGATCAACTAATATTAGATATTCTTTTCCTGCATAGTTGAACAAATCCATACTAACCATCTGCCAAGGACGTGATGGTATCTTGTGTGACATCATGGTTTCTCTTTGTTGTGAATATGCATATTCATTGCAGGTAGAACAATTGCTAACAAAGACCTTGATTTCACCCTGCATATTGGGCCAGTAAAGCATGTCACAGGCTTGTCTATAGCATGCCTCTCCGCCAATATGGCTCAAGTGTATGCTATGACTCTTGGGCCCTTATACAAGATCCCAGTTTGTATGGCAATCTCATCTCTGAAAGACCAATATTCCCTCACTATTGCTGGAACTGCCTCCTTGTCATCTGGCCACCCACTCATAACGATAGCCTTCAGTGCCTGCAAAGCTACATCAGTACCTGTATGCTGCTTAAGCTGACATAGCCGGTGATTTGTGACATTTGTGACATTAAGATAGTCTGCTTGGTTAACTTCGGCAAAAAAAGTTTGTTCCTGTTTCAACCAGCAGACCGTCTGATGCTCATGTTCTCCTCCAAGTGTCACCTGATCTAATGTAGCCCTACTCAGGGTATCACTAAAATACATTTCACATCCTGGCTTGTAGACAACATTAAGGTTGTAATTCTGCATGCTCTGCAGAAGTTTGGGAGCATACAAAAGGGGCTTCTTAAATATGGCTATTAGTGGCTTGTGATCAGTTTCAGCTATGATTGTATCCTGGCCATAAAGATAATGATGGAAACGCTGGCAGGCAAATACAATACTTAAGCATTCCTTTTCAATTTGAGCATAGTTCAACTCGGCAGAAGAGAGGACTCTGGATGCGTATGTGATCGGCTGACCTTCTTGCATTAGGCAACATCCTAGGCCATTTTTGCTCAAGTCACTTTGGATGGTAGCAGTCTTTGTAATATCGTAATATTTTAACACTTGATCAATAGTGACCAAGTTTTATCTCCTGTACTGTCTGCTTGTGCTTGGGAAGCTAATGCCAAACTGCATCTTTGTCCAGAAGCCATCTCAATAGCTGCACCGATAGGTGCAGCAGAAATTTTGCTAAATAGATAACAAATCCGATAAATGTCTGCACTGATTTAACATCAGCAGGCAGTGGCATCTCCACAATGGCTCTAATCTTATCTGGATAAGCTTTTAAACCTCGTGAGGACAAAATATGCTCATGGAAGCGGACTTCGTGCACCTTAAATTGCAACTTCTTTACACTGAGTTTTAACCGCACCTGTCTATACCGATCTAATAGTGCTATTAACTCATCATGGTCATGCTCAGCTTCTTCGTCTGTTTCACCACAGCTAACTATAAGAATATAATCAGCTATTGGCTCAATTTCATCAAGCCTACTCAGTAATTCATGCTGCTTTCATTGATACACCTCTGGTGCTACCAAAACTCCAAAGGGTAATTTAAGCCATCTCTTTCTACCCCATGGGGTCCAGAATGTAGTCGTGTAGCTATTCATTTCATCCAGTTTGCACTGTAAGAAGGTGTCTCTAGCATCAACAAGTGTAAAAACCCATGCTTTGGGTAGCTTGTGCAAAACGTCATCAAGCGTTGGTATTAAATAATGTGACCGCTTCAGGGCCATATTCAGAAACTTGGGATCAATGTAAATTCTAATCTTCTCCAGCCTCCTAATAACAACCATGTTGCTTATCCAGTCAGTGAGCTCAGTTACTGACATAATATGTCCTTCCGCCTTGTATGTATCCAGTTGTGCTTTAACCTGCTGCTTAATAGTTATAGGCACATTGCGTGATGCACTTTGTACTGGGGAAAAAGCAGAGTCAAGTTCAAAATGAACCTCTCCTGGAACAAATACTATGTGGCCCTCAAACACTTCCTGGTATACGTGGAGGATTTGCTGTTTTGTCAATGGCCCCACCAGAGATTTAGGGGGGTAACTCACAACATTGTGTAACTTGGCCGGAATGGTAAACTGCATCAACCCCAAGCATTCACATGTTGATCCTGACAATAATGGTTTCTGATCAGCTTCCACAATCTCAAATTCAAGTTTATAAATATCCCCACCTATGCTGCATTCTGTTTGAAATAGGCCCAGTGAGTTCATTAATTCTCCTGAATATAACTTCAATTTAGTACTGCTAGGCTGAAGAAGTATCTCGGGTGCCAGTTTCATTTTGTCCTTTAAACTCATAACATCACAGGTTGCACTTGAGTCCAGCTGGTGCGGTTGAATTATGTTGTTATGAGATTCACAAACCATTTTTTGCCCTTGGAGTGTATTGTGCCGATACATTCTTTCCTATAAACTGCATCAGTGATAAACAAGGATGCATCCTCCTGAGATGCATTCTCTGAGTCTAACGTTTGCTCAATTGTATGCAGCTTCCTCACTTCCCTTTTCGGTGCCTGATACACTCCTGCAAAGTGATTTAGCCTCCCACATACTCTGCAGATCTTCCCATATGCTGGGCACTTCTCTCTCTCTTGTATAAGCATACTGCCGCAATATTTGCATGCTACTTGATTGTTTACAGATGAATTATAAAACTGCCTTTTATTCTGATATTTGTGTTGATAATTCATCATACTTGGCTGTTGTTTAGAGACTGTATTAACACAATCCTTACCCCACTCTAGGACTCTCAGCCATTTGTCAGTAAGTTCTATAATTTGAGACATCTCAATTACTGCTTGTAGGCTTAAATTATGCTCCCTCAAGAGACGGCGGCGTGTGCTTTCACTAGTAACTCCCAAAACTATTTTGTCCCGACTGAGTTCATCCCTTAAGGGGCCATAGTCACAACTAGCTGCTTTTTCCTTTAAGCATGTGACAAAATTATCTATTGTTTCACCTTCTTCTTGCTTGCAGCTGCCAAATATGTATCTTTCAAAAATAACATTTTTGAGAGGTCTGAAATGTCTCTAAAGCATCTAGAATAACATTGGTATCTCTTTCTTGCTCCACAGAAAGGGTTAAATTGTGTCTGTAGATATGGACACATTCACTGCCCATCAATCTCCTTAATGTGGCAGGTTAAACTGCTGCTGACTTATCTTCCAAGCCTGTAGCGAAGGCATAATCTTCGAACTCTGCCCTGAACTTATTCCAATTGCTGCCGCAGTCTCCACTCACCCTCATAGGCTCAGGTAGAGATATACTGTTAGCAGCTGCCATAATTCCACTGCTTAGCTTTCGGGAGTATGCTTCAAATGTATCCAGAAGACATGGATTCAGGCTTCTGACACCATGTTTCAAGTAGGTTTAATCATAAGTAGAAGAAGACCCCCCAACAAGCCATCATTACAGATATATATCTACATATGACAGGAACCAGAAATACCTCACAGACGCAGCTGAAGGCAGCTCCTCAAGAGTCAGGGAATACATCTCAAACTAATCCTGCCAAGACTGCAGACATAACCCTTGTAACACACTTCTCAACTTCAGCCAGACCTCCTTTGCAGTCTTTAAATCAGCTACATTGATAAATTGTTCATCTTGTAAACTCAAGATGATGTAGGCCATTGCTTTATCATGCTGCCTTTGCTCTGCAGCTGCTAATGGTGCTTGGGTTGGATTAACAACTATATCCCAGAGCTCCTTAACCTTCAGGAAATACTCTATCTTTGTAGCCCAAATTATATAGTTCTTCTGTCCCAATTGAGACAGAGAGGCAGCGGGCCACATAGGTCTCTATGTCCTTTTTTCAACGAGCACCACCAAAACTGCTGTTTAATCAGGTGTAAAGTTTTCATGAAGCCAAAGTGCCCAGCAGCTTTTGAATCATGGGCCTGTTGCAACACAGACCCCCTAAGACTGGTGAGAATGTGTAATTTAGCGCCAATCCATGCCAGACTACCCCACATGGTGCACTCATTTGAATGGGACAGGAAGCAGTCATCACTATTTAGCGTTCCTTTCAGCTCCTCACATAAATCACTAGGAAGGTCAAGGCTCTGGTAACCACCGGGACAGCTAGTTCCTTGGAAGGGATAACTGGACAGTTTACTTCTGACCGAGCACTATTGTATTAAGGCAATCTAGACAAAGCATCCACCATAAAGTTCTTTCCCCCAGGGATGTAGCACAAGGAAAAGTTAAAATAGTTTAAGTATTGCACCCAATGAATTTGCTTGGGTGACAGTTTTCAAGGAGTTTTAGGGCTTCCATGTTTTTATAGTCAGTCAACACTTCAAAAGGGTGCTTTGCCCCTTCTAGGAAATGCCTCCAAGTTAATAGGGCCCAATGGATAGCAAATGCTTCCTTCTCCCAAATTGCCCATCTCCTTACAGTTTCCGTTAATTTCCTGGAGGTATAAACTCAGGGTTGTAAGGCCCCAGTGGTGTTTGCCTGCAAGAGCACGGCCCCCACAGCCACATCACTGGTGTTAGCCTGGACTACAAAGGGGACATCTACGTTGGGATGTTTAAGGACAGGTTTGGCTGCAAATAGCTACTTAAGTTTCTCAAAGCTGCTTGGTATTCCATTATCCACTTAAATGGACAGCTAGATTTTGGTTTGGCGTCTCCCTTTGTCTTCAGATGGTTGGTAATGGGTAATGCAATTTTAGCAAACAAGGGAATGAATTGTCTGTAGAAGTTTGCAAAACCCAGGAAACTTTCCAACTGCTTGGAAAGCAGGAGGGGAACATCCACTCTATGACTGCATCTTCTCAGGGTCCATTTCTATCCCCTTATGTGATATACAGTAACCCAAATAGTCAATTTTATCCTGGTGAAATTTGCACTTTGACAATTTGGTATATAATTCAGCAGCTCTGAGTTTTTTCAAGACTGTGTGCACTAACTTCACATGTTTCTCCATAGTTTCGGTGTATATAAGGATGTCATCTAAGTTTCTCTACCACCTCGGGGCTAATTACAAATCTTGTGCACCTTGAGTCCCATCTTCCCCTGGGCGCCAGATGAAGGCACCCACAGCTCCACTGGAATGGTCATGGAGGCTACATCGTGACTTACCAGGGGGTCATCGTTGGAGTTGGTCTCACTCTCCTCCAGGGTGGTCAGAGTTCCCAGCTATTCCTAGCTAGGAGGGGCGAACTCAACGACCTCTTCCCCCTTCAGTGCTGTTTCTGTTGGTATATGAAAGTTCATGAATTCGAATGGTAACAGGTCTGCCAATGGGGACTGTTTGGTGACCCAGACGGCTCAGAGCCTGGGCATGACTTAGCTTGACTGATCTGTATATAAGAGTTGCTTTATATAACCTCTGCATTATATCTTGCTTCTGTGAATATTGCGTACAGAATCTATGATTCTGTACTTCTGTACTTCTGGATTCTGATTTCTGGTTCTGGCTTCTGCTGTATGGTATTGTATATATAGAAGTTTCTTATATAAATGAATCCTGCTGAATTATTTATATGTGTGCTGGTTGGATTGCTGCAAACTCTAACAGTTTCTTGGTGGTTTGCTGGCTGCTTCTCAGGCTTCCTGCCCCCAGCAGTTGTCGGCTTGGAGCTTGCCTTGGTGAGGAAATGAGCTGCTCAGTGCCCCTCCTTCCCACACTTGAAGCACACCGTGGACCTCGGTTGGCAGCTCTTGGGGCCTCTTTAGGGGCAGAGGGGGAAGGCTTGCTCCAGTTGTGGCTTCCATGATGCCGGTTTCTAGCCAGATCAATTTCCACCTTGGCTGCCAACACATACCAGCGCTAAAGGTCTCGAGCCCTCTCCCCCCCAGGAGATGCAGCTCTGATAGATTTCTTTGTTAAACCCATCTTTGTAGCACTCCATCAGGACTTCTGGGGGCCAGCCATGCATGTGGCAGGCCAACTCACGAAACTCCTGGGAATATTCTACTACTGACCTCCGCCCCTGGTTTTTGGTCTTCAACCTGGTCCTAGCATCCTAACTTGAATTGCTTCCCAGTCACACTTCTCCAGGTACAGACTGAACATCCTTGACTCCCATTAAAAGAATGTTGTTATGGCTATACATCTCACCCCCCTCCCATTTCCCACAGCATGCCCATCTACCAGGTGAAGATCTAAAGAAAAAGATTGCCTCCAGGGCTGACACCAGTGTGGCTGTGGGGAGGTTGACCCCAGGGCTCCGCAGTCTTCCTGGTCACTCCCATGGGTTGACATTATGTGCTCAGCCTCCTCTGTAAACAGGGTCTCTGGGTCTCTGGGTTGGCCAATAAAGCAGATTTTGCTTAATGTCAGGGCTGCCTCTGTTCAAAACCCAAGAAAGAAAACCTCTAATTCCAGATATCAAATATCAGGTACTACATGTTGTTTGTATAGGAATTTATTGGTGATATTTGTTTGAATCTTGTGCTTTGATATGGCCTATAGGCTAATCAATAATCTATCAGGTACTACATGTAAATAATAACTGAGATGCATTAGTGATTATATTTTTTAATAATGTAGCAAGGAAAAATGTGATCTGTTTATTTTATTTTCAGTGATGGTGACAGAGAAGCACATTTAAAAAATATCTAAACAAACTAGCTAATTTCTCTGGGATTCTGCAATTCTTTTATTTTATAGCTGGCTTTCCTATAGCCCAGTTTTTTTAGGAATGAAAATTTTATGAAGAAACAAAGTTCAAAATTCGAGTTTGAAATCAAAGTAAATAAAAGCCTATTATATAAGAATATAGCATGATAGAATATTAATTTGTCTATTTTGCACACACTGACATTTTTAATTTTTTTAAAAATAATATCCCCTATTTTACTTTAATTCTTACTTTTTCAGTACCAAAATTGTTTAGATCTGAGATAATGTAATATTATTTCAGATTGTCCAGCAGGTAGTCCCCCCACTTTTTTTATTGCTCTTTGATATATTTTTTTTCTAATCAAGAGAAACCTTTAAAAATCCTTTTTTTCAGGGTTACATTTTTTATAGGGCAACATATGTTTTGCAAGCACTGCATAATTTTGCTGCCTGGCAGCAGTTGCAGGTACATGTAAAGGTCCTGTGTCAGAAAGCATCTTGTGATGGACCACAGCAACATATCAAATCAAACAATTTTCTCATTACCCATACATACCTATCCTTAGGATTAACCAATATGAAACAGAGTACAGAAAAGAAATAATAGTAAGCCAAATAAATTAAAGGCATGTGTTATAAAATAAATGCAAACTGTCCTGGCATTTAAGAAAGTTGCTAAAACTTGGATGTTTTGGAAAGCTTTGGGGAGGGATTGGTATCATCATCATCATCATCATCATCATCATCATCATCATCATCATCATTTCTCATGCTGGATGATACTTTTTATGATACCACTTTTGCAGGTATGCTGGTAGCATTGTTAGCTGCTTGGACCTTTTTCTGGGGCTCATTGGCATATTGATTTCAGTAAATATGTAAGTAAATAAATCTCCATACTTTCTAATTTTGCAAATTATCTTTGCTTTAATTACATCCATATACATTACCCATCATCTCTTGTTCAAACATGTTTCTACTTTGCTCTTATTCCATGATTACAAAAAGACACTTTTCTATTATCCAAGTCAGTGGTGGGATGCTATCAGTTCTCCCTGGTTCTTGCAAACCGGTAGTGGAAATTTAGAGTAGTTTGGAGAACCAGTAAATACCACCTCTGCCTAGCCCCGCCCCCAATCTATTCGCTGCCTCCCGACTCCCAGCTAATCGGCTAGAACAGTGGTTCTCAACCTTCCTAATGCCGCGACCCATTAATACAGTTCCTCATGTTGTGGTGACCCCCAACCAGGGGTGGGTTCTAAATTTTTTTACTATCAGTTCTGTGGGCGTGGCTTATTTTGTGGGCGTGGCTTGGAGGTCATGTGACTGGGTGGGTGTGGCTAGCTGGTCATGTGACCGGGTGGCCATGGCTATGTGTATAGGGACTATTCAGAGGGCTGAAAAAAGTCATTTCTGACAGATCCTCGCACTTTTGACTGGTCCTCACACTTATGACCATCCTCACATTTATGCCCGTGCAGCATTCTTAACAACAGCTCAAGCTCAACCCTTCCAAGACTGAGTGGCTGTGGTTCCTGGCATCCCGATATAGTCAACTGACTCCATCACTGACTATCGGGGGCGAGTCTTTGGCCCCCGCGGAGAGGGCGCGTAATCTGGGAGTCCTCCTGGATACGCAGCTGTCCTTGGAGGAACATCTGACGGCTGTAGCCAGGGGGACCTTCTGTCAGGTTCCCCTGATTCGCCAGTTGTGGCCCTTTCTTGATCAGGATTCCCTGTGCACAGTCACTCATGCCCTCGTCACCTCTTGCCTGGACTACTGCAATGCTCTCTATATGGGGCTCCCCTTGAAGAGCACCCAGAGGCTCCAACTGGTCCAGAATGCGGCCACGCGGGTAGTCACAGGAGCCGCATGGCGCTCCCATATAACACCTCTCCTGTGTGAGCTACACTGGCTCCCAGTGGTCTTCCGGGTGCGCTTCAAGGTATTGGTTATCATCTTTAAAGCACTCCATGGCATAGGACCTAGTTATCTTCGAGACCGCCTGCTGCTACCGACGGCCTCCCATCGACCTGTGTGCTCCCACAGAGAGTGCCTCCTCGGGGTGCCATTAGCCAAACAATGGAGGCTGGTGACCCCCAAGGGGAGGGCCTTCTCTGTGAGGGCACCTACCCTCTGGAATCAGCTGCCCCCAGAGATAAGGAGAATCAAAACCTTGGTGCCTTCCGCCGTGCCCTTAAAACCTTCTTTTTCCAGCAAGCTGGGCTGGCCTAACACTTTTTAAAATGTTTTTAATTGTTTGTTATTGTTTTTAATCATGGGGCCAAATTTATATATATCTTTTTAATTGTATTTCAATGTTTGTAGTTTATGCTTTTACTTGGCTGTTCACCGCCCTGAGTCCTCAGGGAGAAGGGCGGTATACAAATTTAAAAATAAAATAAATAAAATAAATAAAATAAACCATGTCACTCATTTCACAACTGCTTCTCTTCACCATGGTGATAAGATAGGGTAAAATGTGAGGACAGTTGTAAATTCGAGGACTGGTCAAAAGTGCGAGGACCAGTCAAAAATAACTTTTTCAGCCCTCTGAGTAGTCCATATGCATAAAAGGATACAGCAATAGAGAGGGATGAAGGAAGGGAAGGGAAATTAGAGTAGGAGTGAGGGTAAGAGAGGGAGGAAGAGAGGAGGAGAAGGAGAAAGGAAGAGGAAGTAGGAAGGAGAAGAAGAGGTGGGGGAAGAGAAAGTAAGAAGGAAAGAAAAGAGAGAGGTGATAGGTTTGAGGAGAAAGATTGCTGTACAATAAAAAAGATGAAAGGGAAGAAAGCCAACCCCAAACAAATATAAAGATATTAAGATAAAGAATGAATTGTTAAACTTTAAAGAATAAAAGAGAACAAATATGAATAAATAGCAATAATTAGAAACACACTGTGAGAAAAATAGGAATTATTCCTGTAAAAGCATAACCTGAGTTACGCCATTTTGAAATCATGTTAAGGTTTTGTTTTACCTTGTATAACCTGATTATATAATTTAGTTGACATTTAAGAACATGAGAAAGGAAATGTGTAATTCCTGTTTTTGAGAAGATGTTTGTTTTGCAGGAAATACGTTCCTGGGTTAACTTGCCCTTATTAATTAAAGGAAGTACGCAATTGATGTTTTTGAGCGGTATTTCTGTTGGGAATTGGGGAATTTCCAGGGTGGAATTATGTACTGCATATGTTATATAAGATGTTATGTAAGATCTGGAACTGATTCCCAAGGTACTTTATTGACGTGTATTCTGAATGTCCTGAAGACTATAAAAACTTGTGTAAATTGTTTTATTTCCGTCTTTCTCTACTTTAGAGAGAAAGTCCCTTTGCAAAGAATAAACTCTGTTCCAGGATTATTTTGGTCTTTGTCTCTTTAAAATGATAATGGGATTTACCTGTCGACCACAATTGGCGCCCGAAGGGACTGAAAACATTCTGTCTGGAAGGGATTTCCCTGCGTGCGCACATAACACTGATTTCAGTGAGATGGGGTTATTTCCTTTCCAGCCGGACTTGCTTTTCTATGAACCTTGAGGCAGAGGCCTGAATGCCTGGACAGAGAGGAACGTTCCTGAAGACTTTGGTGCACCAGGAGTGAGTATATGTTTTCTTTTTGGTGGTTTGGATTTGTGTATGTTTGTGTGTGTGGCCTGTATGATTTGTGTGTATAATTAGTGTAATACAGGTTGGGGAAAGTATGGGGACTTTACCAGGGAAAAGTGCTGCTGAGACTGAAATATCCTCCATCCCCCATATCTCCATTAGTGGTTAGAGGATTGGTTGGAAGCTTGTACAAAGGTATTAGATAAGGTGACTATGATTAATTATTGTAAGGAGGTTTGGCTGACGTTTGTGTTGATACAGCCTAATTATAGGTGGAGTAAGTTTGGGGAGTCAGACCCATATTGGATCAATGCTTTGAAGAAAGTTTTGGTGAAAAAAGAAGTTGAAAGTTCAATTGTTATATGTTGAACCTCAGTTCCATGTTCAGTAGTTTAACTCCTCTTCCCCGAGAAGTTCTAGAGTTTTGTATGGGAAGGAAGAAGAAGAGGAAGGTTGGGATCCTTTAGCTTATGCTACATGCCCACCTCCCCCTCCTTCGTATAATCCAAGTTGTGGGTGAAATTGATGTTGTTGCTGGGAGCTGAAAGGAAGAGACTTCAGCAGGACAGTAATATAGGCAGCTGGAAAAGGAGTTGGGTGAATTGTTAGTAACTGTGAAACAGAATCCATCCACTTCTCCTCATGTTACATGTTCACAAACTAAAGGAATGTTTCCTTTAAGAGGAATGCTGAATGGTATTGCGGCTTTTGTGAATGAGTCTTTGACATCTTCTGATCTGGAAGATTATAAAAGAAATATGCCATCTTTCTAAGCGGATCTGATTAAGTTGTCTGAGTCATTGGATTTGTTCTTGAGACCCAATCTGTATACTTTTGCAGAGTTACAGTGTATATTGGGTTATTTGTTCTCCCCTGAGGAGAGGTCACAAATTCGAAAGGCAGCTATGGTTTTTTTTTTGGATTAAACCCAAGTGGGGGCTGTTCAGCCCGTTGCTGCAGATGTTAAGTCTCCATTAGTTGATCTTGGTTGGAATAATAATAATTTAGCTGATCGGGAACAAATGGAGGGAGTTAAGACAGCTGTACCTCAAGGAAGAAACAAAAGTTTTTGAGGTGGAACAGTTGTGGGAAGAAACACCGTCTGTGTTTCTGGAAAATATTAAGGACAATTTGAATAAGCACACTGGTCTTTCTCCTGAAACGCCGGCTTATGAGTCCTTAATGAAAATGAAATTTGTGACGAAATCATGGCCAGACATACAGAAGCTACTACTGATATTGCTGCTCTGTTGAAAGAAGCTTAAAAGGTCTATGTGAATTGGGATGAGGCCAAGACTAGAAGAGGAAAAGGTTTTGTGAAACTTTGGTTGCGATGTGGCGACAGTGTCCTGGAATTGGGAGAGGATTACACCAGTGGGAAAAAAGTCTAGTGTTGGTGGATTGGAAAGCAAAAAGTGTATTATACGTTTGGATGTGATATTTGTTCTAGAAGTAGGTCTTAATCTGCTTGGGAGAGATGCATTGTCTCTTCTGGGGTGTGAGCTTGGTATACAGATCTTTATTGTTCTTGGATGAGGCAGAAAACTCTGTAGGAATGTGATAAGGAAGGTTTATTGTTCTTCTTACCTGAGGTTGAATGCGAATATTTTGTCTTTGATTAATGTGATGTGATGGTGATATGTGTGTGCTGGCTAATTAAGTGACCTTCTTGGTTTAAGTCTGGAGCTGTGGAGGACAGGTGTGGTTAGGGCCCAAAATCAAGTTTTTGATTAAAAACCGCATCCTGAAGTTTTCCACTGCTTGAGGAATGGGCTACAAGATGTCAAGGATAAAACTGAAATGGGTATCTGAAGGGATGGAACCTTTCCAGGTTTTATTCCAGGTTTGCAAATGTTGTTAAATGGTATGTGTGTGTAATGAGAGTTGTTTAGGCAATAGAGCTCATTGTCTTGAAAAATAATAATAATGAGAATGATAATAAAGCTCCCTGAAGTATTTATGCTGACTAATTGGTAGGGAAAAGGCATGTGTGCGTTGGAATACACTAAAAGGTCTGATTGCAGAATAAATATGAGTGTATGTGGTAAGCCCTTAAATGGGGGTGGTAAAGTGATCCTGATATTTGTGAATGCCTGTGCGTTGAACCTCTGAGAAATTTCCTTTTGTATATTGAAATAGTGAGTGGCAAGAGTTTGTTGTTGTAGTTGTTGTTATGTTGTAATAGCAAGTGTGTGAATGAGCAAGTGAGAGATGAGAGAGATCCTATGGAGAAGTAGGATTAGGTAGAGGTATTTGCGATGTTAATTAGAGACAGGAGTAGTATTTTTCTTCTCTATATTTCCCCCGTCTTTTTGTTCTGAATAAGAGAAGTAAGAAAGGGGGGAGGGAAGGTGCGGTTTGTTTTCCCTTTTACACATTTTTTTTTCCTTTGTTGAGTTTGTCTGAGAGAAAGGAGGGGCGAATGGGTGATTTGATCCTGCATTGTTTCTGACTGCATTGGCAGCTATGCAGATGTATTTCCTGTTCTGCTTTAGAGAAGTGACATTGAAAGTTTGAAAAGTTTTTGGGAGTAGAGATCCGGAGTACCTCTATTAGGTGATTTTCTTTTGCTTTTTGAAGTTTTTTATTACCCTCTTTTATGTTTTTGTGTCTGTGTATTTTAAATGATTTTGAATGCTGAGAAGGAGATTTCTAGATACTAGATACTGGATAGTCTGGGGAATAGTTGATTATGTTATTTTAGCTTAGTGTTGTCTAGGTAAAGGATGTTTCCTTGAGGGAAAAATTACTGGTAAAAGGTAAAGATGACTTTTGGTCTGGTTAGCTAGGAAGTTACTTGTAAGTTAGTCTGTATAGACTTGTGAATTTAGATTAAGCTTTGCATTTCTTTGAAGCTTGTGGAAATAGTTTAGCTAATTTTTGATAGAAGTGTGGTGTGATTCCTCTGAAGTGGGGAGAGTTGAGTATTTATTGAGACTCTATTGATTTATTGATAGTTAATTCTAAACTAAGTTGTTTGGAAGAAAGGTTGAAGAGTTGAAGAAAGTAAAAATATAGTGTTGCTCCAGTGTTATGTTTGCCTGGTTTAAGGAAAAATTTCCACTTGTCTGTAGTAGTGGAAGATGGTATAGCCAAAGGAATGTTGGTTTGCATGTGAACTGGGAACTAAAAGGTGGTGCACAAATGCTAGGTTTTTAAAATTGTCTCAAGAGAGTTTGGTTCTCTTGACCAATAGGAGAGAGAGATGGGAAGATGTGGAATGTGATTGAATGAGTGCATGAGGGAACCTATTGGGGAACGCAAGCACTTATTGATTTTATTAAATGTATATGCATATATGTGTCTAGGGGTGTGTATACAATAGTTATACAAATGGTACGGAAATGAATACATTGTGTATGTAAAAAATATGTATGTAAAAATATGTAGAGATTTGACCATTTGGCCTTTTCAATGAATCTAAGTAGATTACATTGAAATGCTGGTGGTGTGACCATTGATATATGTAATAATAATAGTGGATTATTTTACTGGATAGGTTGAAGTCTTTCTTTGTGTAAAGATAGGTGCTCAGAAGATTGTTAAATCATATTAGAGCGAATAATACCCAAATATAGTGATAGGGGTATACATTTCATTGTCCAAGGTGATGAAGGTTATGGAACAATTAGGAATTGATTGGCAATTACATTTATTGTTTAAAAATTAATGTTAGAGTTTCAACTACTTTGAATGAAGTGTTTGCCTTTAGCTCTATTAAGAATAGGAACTAGTCCTAGGAAAGATCTGGGGATATCTATATATGAAATGATGTTTGGATGGCCATATGTGGGGAAAGTTGAGATGCCTAGGATAGAATTGAAGGATGTTTTTTCTGAAAATATATATACAGGGACTGTCCCAGTGTTTTTCTCATTTAAGGTAAAAAGGACAGAATCTACCTCTTGATTTCCAAGCACATGAATACAAAAGTGGAGACTGGGTCCGATAAAAGCCATTACTGAGAAGAAGTTGCAGCTGGTGTGGAAAGGACCGTTCCAAGTTTTGCTGACTACTGAATCGGCTGTAAGGACTAAGGAACAAATTTGGGTATGCTATTCCAGAGTCAAGGGATTGGTGGCTTTGCCTTATGGAAAGACAGTTGCTGCAAACCCTCTTAAATTGACTTTTTGATGACAAACCTTTAGATGATTGATGACCAATGGATGGAAGAAGAGTTTTATGAAGAGATTTGTATTTGGCTAGGAGTGGTAATAATTCTTGTTGTGTTTTTGATTGTATTGAGGAAAGATATTATTGATTGGTGTAAATCTATGTTTTGATATCCAGTGGATGTAAGTTCTCCTTGATTGATTGATGTTGGGGGAGCTAGTTCACTAGGAATAATGGGATTTTTTGTGGTAATGTTTGTTATTCTACAGGTGTGGATAGGAATGGGGATTTTGGCTGTGTTGCCTAGTTACCCTATAACATGGTAGCAGCTATGTTTCCATACTGAATTCGAGCACCGTTATTCTTTTATAGAAACACCACTAACCCTAATAGACACCACTGAGGAAGCTGAGATATGTATTAAGTCATCTTTTGAAGATGGTGTGTGCCAAGTGCAAATGTACATATGAGATAGTTCCTCAATACATTGGCCTTACAAATAGGATGGAATTTTTATATAAGCAATGCACTGAGCTATTTGGTAATTATATACCTTCATACAAGAAGTTTTGGATTTTGGAGGAAGGGTTACATTTTCTATGTCTAAGGATACAAGTTCCCTCCAAGTTAATGTTTTTATGTGGTAACATGGTATTGACCAAATTACCTATTGTATGGAGAGGAGTTTCTATACTGTTACAGGATATTCATAGTTTACAGAAATAAAAGATAATGAAGAGGAGAATTGGGGATTGTGAGAAAAATAGGAATTATTCCTGTAAAAGCATAACCTGAGTTACGCCATTTTGAAATCATGTTAAGGTTTTGTTTTACCTTGTATAACCTGATTATATAATTTAGTTGACATTTAAGAACATGAGAAAGGAAATGTGTAATTCCTGTTTTTGAGAAGATGTTTGTTTTGCAGGAAATACGTTCCTGGGTTAACTTGCCCTTATTAATTAAAGGAAGTACGCAATTGATGTTTTTGAGGGGTATTTCTGTTGGGAATTGGGGAATTTCCAGGGTGGAATTATGTACTGCATATGTTATATAAGATGTTATGTAAGATCTGGAACTGATTCCCAAGGTACTTTATTGACGTGTATTCTGAATGTCCTGAAGACTATAAAAACTTGTGTAAATTGTTTTATTTCCGTCTTTCTCTACTTTAGAGAGAAAGTCCCTTTGCAAAGAATAAACTCTGTTCCAGGATTATTTTGGTCTTTGTCTCTTTAAAACGATAATGGGATTTACCTGTCGACCACACACACATACAAACATACAATGTATTTTCTTTGAACAGAGTATTTGGCCGGTTCACAAATTTAACCAGTGTTTAATCATTTCAATTAAATTTACAATTTCTATATTTTCTTTTTGCCATATTTATTCCTCATCTATTTTTTAAAAAAACCAATATTACCCTTCATCATCTCTAATCTTAATCAAATTCAATTTTTCCCTTCTATTCTATATTATACCCCTTCCCATTGTCATCTATTTTTATATCCATCCTCACATTGGTTAATTATGTAATTATGTTGTTGGAAGAAATATCCTTCTGGGTTCTGCTCCAAGTGGGGAAAAAGACACTGGAAACATGGAGACTGCTTGGAAAGATGGTTTAATGGTGGACAGGATCACATGGCTTGAGTTCCTGAACAGAAAAGGGCAGATACAGCGAGTTTTTTGGGTTTTATGCTGTCTCTGGCTTTGAACTTCCTGGGGCCCAGAAAGAGTATCCTGATTGGTTGTCAGACTCCCAGGGGGTGGGGGTCTTAGCTAGCCTTGCTGGCTGATGTAATCTTCCCAGGTGCCATGTGGTGAGTTTCTGTCTAGATGGGTCCCATTGTGTTAGTTTCTGTTGCTATTGTGTTGCAAATGTCCTTTGACAAAGGATTGGGTTTCTGCCTCTGGCCCATTAACAAAGGGTGGGAGTTGCTGTGTCTGTAAAACATGCTTCTCCATTTTCATTCAGGGAAACATAATATTCTGCTTTTTAAATATTTCCTAAAAATATTTCATTCCTCTAGAAAAGGGGTGGGTGCTAACTTCCTACAATGTAATACAGTTGTTTAATACAAATTCAACATTTTAATATAAATCAATTAGTTATATAACTATCTTTTTTGTATATCAATCAATATGAACATGAATATTCCAATTATTTCAATATTGGAATATACCAATTACCAATATACCAATTACAATATACCAATATTGTAATTGGTTTTAACCCGGGTTGTTTAAAATGGATAGCCAAATTATTTAATGTTTTTAAATTGCTTTTAAATTTTATATGTTGTTTTACCATGGCTGTTCACCACCCTGAGTCCTGTTGGAGAAGGGTGGTATACAAATAAAATAAAATAAATAAATAAATAAATAAATTTCCATGCAATCCAATTTCTTACAAATCAATTAATTATATTTACCAATAATAATAAACCAAATAATTTCCCCCATATATTCCTCCAAACCACAACTTAACCATTTCTGCTTTCAACACAATATACAATTAATAGTATCTCAATTATTATTTATTTATTTATTTATTATATTTCTATACCGCCTTTCTCCCGTAGGACTCAAGGCGGTGTACAGTCAAGAAAAATATAGACACACAAACATCATAAAATTGCTAATTAAAATTGTTACTTAGTTTGGTCAATTAAATAAAACCCAGAATTAGATAACATTTAAAAAATCATTCGCATGTTTGTATGTTTAGCCCTGCCTGTTGGAACATCAGGGTCTTGAGGGCACGGCGGAAAGCACGGAGATCAGGGATATTCCGTATCTCCGGGGGCAGTTCATTCCAAAGGGTTGGAGCCCCCACAGAGAAGGCCCTCCCCCTGGGAGTCACCAGTCGACATAATTTGACTGACGGTACCCTGAGTAGTCCCTCCCTGTGAGAACGAACTGGTCGGTGGGAGGCTATTGGTGGCAAAAGACGGTCTCGTAGGTACCCAGGTCCTAAGCCATGGAGCGCTTTAAAGGTGATAACTAACACCTTGAATCGCACCCGGAAGACCACCGGGAGCCAGTGCAGCTCGCGTAGGAGAGGTGTTACATGGGCGTAACGAGCTGCGCCCATAATCACCCGCGCGGCTACGTTCTGGACCAGTTGGAGCCTCCGGGTGCTTTTCAAGGGGAGCCCCATGTAGAGAGCATTACAGTAGTCCATACGGGAGGTAACTAGGGCATGAGTGACCATGCGCAAGGCGTCCCGATCCAGAAAGGGACGCAACTGGCGGATCAGGCGAACCTGATAAAAGGCACCCCTGGCCACGGCCGTCAAATGATCTTCTAAAGATAACCGTGAATCCAGGAGGACACCCAAGTTGCGGGCCCTCTCGGTGGGGAGCAAGATCTCATTCCCTATTGTCAGTGATGGTACCAGCTGACTATACCGGGACGCCGGAAGCCACAGCCACTCGGTCTTGGAGGGGTTGAGTCTGAGCTTGTTTCTCCCCATCCAGATCCGCACGGCCTCCAGGCAACGGGACATCACAGCAAGGGCATCATTGGGGTGGTCTGGGGTGGAGATGTATAGCTGTGTGTCATCAGCATACTGATGAACACTCACCCCAAAACCACGGATGATCTCACCTAGCGGTTTTACATAAATGTTGAACAGAAGGGGTGAGAGGACTGACCCTTGCGGCACCCCACAAATAAGGTGCCTCGAGGTCGACCTCTGCCCCTCTGCCAACACAAACTGCGAGCGGTCAGAGAGGAAGGAGGAGAACCACCGAAGCACAGTGCCCCCTATTCCTAACCCCTCCAGCCGGTGCAGTAAGATACTATGGTCGATGGTATCAAAAGCCGCTGAGAGATCTAATAGGACCAGGATAGAGGAGCAACCTCTGTCCCGAGCCCTCCAGAGATCATCCACCAATGCGACCAATGCCGTTTCTGTGCTGTATCGTGACCTGAAGCCCGACTGGAACAGATCCAGATAGACAACTTCATCCAGGTATCGGGGTAGTTGTCGTGCCACCACACTCTCAACAACCTTCACAACAAAGTGAAGATTGGAGACTGGACGATAATTTGATAATACAGCCGGGTCCAGGGAAGGCTTCTTGAGGAGGGGCTTCACAACCGCCTCTTTCAAGGCGGCGGGAAAGACACCCTCACTCAGAGAAGCATTTATAATCCCCTGGAGCCAGCCTCGTGTAACCTCCCGGGAGACCAGTACCAACCAGGAGGGACACGGGTCCAATAAACATGTGGCAGCGTTAAGCTTGCCCAGAATCCTGTCCACCCTCCTCAGGAGCCACAGAGTCAAACTCTTCCCAGATAACGCTCTCAAGACCTGCCCCCGTCTCCTCCCCTGGATCTACCCAATCGGCGTCCAGGCCTTCCCAAATCTGAGCGACTTTATCATGCAGGAATTGTACAAAATCCTCATCTCGACCCTTTAAGCAATAGATTGGGAGTGGGCAGGGTAAGTGAACGGCGAACAGCGATCCAACAGAGGCAGAGGGTGAGGGTGAGGTGTGGGGGGGGGCGAGAGAGGGCTTTGGTGACCCCTGTGAAATGGCTGTTCGACCCCCAAAGGGGTCGTGACCCCCAGGTTGAGAACCGCTGGGCTAGAAGGAAAAAATCAGGGCTCACTTGACAAAGAAGAGAGAAAAAAACAAGACACCGTCGCTTTAAATTGAGAAGCCAACAAGCCTCCCAACTGATCGGCTAGAAGGAAAAAATCAGGACTTGCTTCTCAGCCAGGAAATCACTTGGCAAAGAAGAAGAAGAAGAAAAAAAAGACGCTGTCACTTTAAATTGACAAGCCAAGAAGCAGCTGCTGGAAGAAGGTTTTTGCTTGCAGAAGCGAAGTGACATTCAGCAGTTCGTTTCTGGGTCAGCTGAACAACAAACTGGATAAGAGGAGGGATTTTTATATGGTTCTATGTTTTTGAAGTTTTGAGGTTTGTGCAACATGGGCTTTGTGTTTCTAAAAAGGTTTGGGTGATTTCCATTGTGAAATATCCTGTCTTGAATGAGTTTTCTGCCTGCTTGTAAATGGAGCCAAACTTCCGGCTTCCACTTTCTATTATCTCTAAGCACTGGTAGCTTTTTTCTTCTTACAAAGTTTCCTTTATGCAGCTGGCAGGAATGTGGAATGAGTATCAGGCAGGTTCCTTGTTAGCAGCTGGATTTGTCATTGCTTTTCTGGGAGCCTTTTCTTATGAGTAATATTTTATTTGGGGAAATGAAGAGAGGGGAATTTGATTCCTTCCCAGAGCAGGTTAGTGGGGTGGGGATTTTGAAGTAACCTTCCCCTGGAGTGGGGAGGGAATGGGGATTTTGCAGTATCCCTCCCCTGTCATGCCCACCACGCCACGCCCACAGAGCCAGTAGTAAAAATTTTTGAAACCCACCACTGCATAAGTCCATCTTAATATGCTATTCCTGGTATGTGATGTTTTGTATATATACCAAGAAAGAAGCACTCTTGTAATCTTCGACTTTTAGGCTTGCTGTCAAACATCAGCCATAATACTAATGACTGTTTTGAACAATATGCAGGTTGTATTACACAAATGGCTATTTTATATGTGAAATTATGACTGAAATATTTCTGCATCTATATTGGTTCACTAAGTTTCTCCTTAGTTTTAGGTTGCTTCTCTCTTTGTTCAGTTTCCATCCATTGCTTCTTGTTTTGCCTTCTGGTGCTTTGGAAAATACATTGCCCCCACTTCTTTCTGGCAGCCCCTTAAAAACCTGTTGCTATCACACTCTTGGGCAAAGCATGTGAGCCATTTCCTCCTTTCAGTGGTCCATGAAAGTGCATCTATAGTATGTGGATAATAAAGTTGAAAAAAGGTGAGCAACATTTTTACAGAACTATAGATATGTTGAGGCTGGATGTGACAAGGAATGACTGGAAGGTGAGGGGCCAGGTGAGGCACCCCTTGATGTGAGTGATATTGAGTTGGCCACGCCTACCCAGTCACATGACCATCAAGCCATGCCCACAAAATAAGCCACGCCCACAGAATCAGTAGTAAAAAAATTTAGAACCCACCCCTGATCCAAGTTCATTTTTCTGATCATCAAAAGCAGGAAAATCCCTAGTGGTTATTCTTAAATTAATATGGTATCTCACAACAGTCAAACAAAGAAATCACTACAAAAATCAATAAAAGGTAAAAGGTAAAGATAAAAAGCATGTTGATACAAGGGAATCTCACTTACTCTTGTCAAAGTCCTGGGTGAAGATCTAAAACTTAATGGTTTTACTAAACTACAGCAGACTGCAGGTCATCCAGATGTTAGGGATAACCTATAGCGTGTATTGTAGGAACTTAATGGAGAGGTATACTTTATCTCCCACTTTGAAATCCTTTTGAGGGGTTCTCTTTTTATCAGCATATTTCTTGTATGCCTCCCTTGCCTCCTCTAGTATCTTACCAAAAACTGGCCAGGTGTTTGGCAAAGTTTTCACTGGCCAGCTAATGAGGCATGCTAGGGGTTATGTTGAGGGAGTTCTGGTTTAGGAACAAATTCCAGACTGGTAGCCACCTGGAATGGTGCAAACCCATGCTACTGTGGACTGAATTATTATATGCAACTTCTGCAAATGGCAAGAGATCCCCCCAGTCATTTTATTGGTAATTTATGTAGCAGTGGAGGTATTGCTCCTGCATACAATTCATACATTCACCAACTCCATTAGTTTGGGGTGATATAAGGAACGGAGCCCATGGGAGGTGCCCAACAGTTTTAGGAACTCCTGCAAGAATTTAGATGTAAACTGCACCTCCCAATTGGAAATTATTCACTCTGGGGCCCCAGGAAGCTTATACACGTGTTGCACAAAAAGCTTTGCCAGACTCCATGCAGACAAGCCACAGAGTGGGTTTGCTTGGAAAATGGGTCAGTTATAACCCAAATCACTGTAGTTTATGAACTTTTAGACAGTTCTATGATGAAGTCCATGGATATTTCTTTCATGGAGCAGTGGGACTAGCTACAGTTTGTAGCAACTCAGGGTTTTTTTAATATTTTTATATGAGCTGAACACATTTTTTGGAAATTTTGAGGCATCAAATATTACTGCTGTGAGGAAAACTGTGCCCCAACTTCATGAGCAAGTGTTTAGGTTTGATGTTAGCTCTGTCTGGAAGACATTGCAGAAAGTTAGCATTCAGAAAGCTGCAGGCCCAGATAATATCCCTGGGTGTATTCTTAGGGAGTGTGCAGATGAGTTGGCTTGTGTTCTTACAGACATTTTCAATCTTTCATTGTAGCAGGCACTGGTCCATCATGTTTTAAGACTGCCATTATTTTGCCACCACCAAAAATGTCTTTAATCATGAGTCTTAATAATTATTGTATGGTTACACTTACACCCAACATTATTAAATGTTTTGAAAGGCCGATAAAGGATTTTATTGTATCCAGTCTCCTTCCAGCATTTGACTCACTTCAGTTTGCTTATCATCCAAATCATTCCACAGAGGATGTTATTTCCTCTGTTCTCCATCTGAATTTGGTGCACTTAGAGGAAAGAAATATTTGTGTGTGAGTGTTTTTTGCTGACTTTAGTTCGGCATTTAATATAATAAATCCTCAGCATTTAGTAGAGAAAATGGGCATTTTAGGCTTCAACACTCCTTTGCATAGCTGGATTCTTGGTTTTCTTACTAATAGGCCTCAGTGTGTATCAGTTGAGACTAATATTTTTAACACCATTTTCTTGACTACAGGTTCTCCTCAGGGCTTTGTCTTAAGTTCGCTATTGTTCACTCTGTTGACCCATGACTGTTGTGCAAGGTTTATTGCCAACCATATTGTGAAGTATGCAGATGATACAACAGCAATGTGCTTTATTCAAGATGATAATGTGTGTGCAGCTGATGAGCAAGTTAACATGGTAGCTTAACCAGTGAGATACTGGTGAATTGGACACAACAGTGTCATTTTCTGCATCACATGAGAAGAGCACATCTTTCTTCCTCTGCCCTTACCACTTTCTATAGAAGGATGGTTAAAAGCATCCTGTCATATTATATTACTGTGTCAGTGGTGAAATTAAAAAAATTTTCCCTACCAGTTCTGTGGGCGTGGCTTGGTGGTCATGTGATTGGGTGGCTTGGTGGTCATGTGACTGGGATGGGTGTGGCTTGGTGGTCATGTGACTGGGAAAATCAACTATCACACGTTACACAAAAATAACACAACTGACTCACACACAATGCAAAAGGAGCTGAAATTCACACAAAATAGGCCCTGCAACAAGCAGAAACCTCAGAGTCACAGAGAGCTCAAAAACAAACTATCACACTTTACACAAAAATACCGGTTAGGGCAATAGGTAGTAAAAAAAATGCTTTAAAAAGTAAAAAACAAAAAAGTTCAGAGGATTGCACGGTACAGCTGATTGTCACAGCTGATTGTAGGAACTTTTTTTTACTTTTTAAAAGCATTTTTTTAACTACCTATTCACTGAACCAGTAGTAAAGAATAGTTTAAAAAAAGTTCCGAAGATCAGTTGTGCTGAGCGATTGTTGGAACTTTTTTTTTACTTTTTAAAGCATTTTTTTTACTACCAGTTCAGGTGAACCTGTAGCATTTAACCCCTGTACTGTGTGCTTTGGAAGTATTATTATTTTGGGCAGGAAGGCTATGCAGAGAATGATGAGGACAGCAGAAAAATTTATTGGATGTTCATTTCTTTCTATTCAGGACATGGCATATAAGTACTGCTTGGTCCAGGTATGTAGTATGTCAGGAATGCTACATATCCTTTCCATGACCTTTTTAAAAAATTAACTTCTGGGAGGAGGCTTCGTGATATCCAAAGCAGAACAACTAGATTCTATAATAGCTTTGTATCATATAGTATCAACCTTGTTAACTCTCAAGATTTTTCTTTTCTGCTATGTATTCAAAATGGACTGTCTATATATATATATATATATTGTATGTATATGTGTGTGTATATGTATACATATGTGTGTGTACGTATGTACTCTATCTATCTATCTATCTATCTATCTATCTATCTATCATCTATCTATCATCTACCTACCTACCTACCTACCTACCATCTATTTAATCTATATATCATATGTACCATACTTTTTGGTGTATAAGATGCACTCCCCCCTGGGAGTGGTGGAAATGTGTGTGTGTCTTATACAGTGAATGCTGCCGAAGCCCTGCCCATCTGCTGGCCCCCACCCGCCGGCCTCTGCCTCCCAGCAATTTGCCTCCTTGCAGCAAACAGCAAACAGCATGGTCAGCTTCAGCACAGCCTGATTTAGCACAAGCAGGTGATTGGCGGTTGGATCAGCCTTCCGGAATACCGCCTATCAGTTGTTTCAGGCTGCAGGGATTGCTGCCACCCATTGCCACTGTCGCCGCCTAATCGCGGTGCCGATTGCTGCCTCCGCGTGTCGTGTTTTTGACCTCCATATACACCGTTTTCAGCTTCCGAACATTGCATTTTCAGCCGATTCCCTGCCACCTGGAACTGGCTGATAATGCGATATGGAGAGGCCAAAAATGGGGCATGCAGAGGCCAAAAACGCGATGCACAGAAGCCAAAAATAAGATGCATGGAGGCGGCTAACAGCGGTGATGTGCTGCGATGATCCCTGCAACCTGGAACAGCTGATTTGTGGCATTCTGGGGGGCTGATACAACCACCAATCAGCTGCTCATGCTGAATCAGGTTGCAATAATATGCTGAGGCTGACCAGACTATTTACTGTTTGCTGCAAAGACACTAGTCAGATGAATACCGATGGATGCTGGAAGGCAGAATTTTTTTCTTGTTTTTCTCCCCAAAAAGTAATGTGTGTCTTATACTCTGGAGCGTCTTACACTCTGAAAAATATGGTATATGTGTGTGGTTGTATGTGTATATGTTTATTTTCTTTAGAGAGTAGGCATCAGAATTTCATTTTTAATGTATGCAAGTGTATTCACAGAAAAAAGTGACAATAAAGGCTATCCTAACTTATTTTATATGCCAAGAAATGACCACCCTTCAGAACTATTAGATTATACTGCTGTATTTGTATTATTGTTGTCTTTATTTGGCCAATTAGTTTTTACTGTTATTACTTTTTATATACTAATTTACACCACACTTTTTTTACTCTATAGCTTGTATAGATATAAGATAAACTTTAACTCTTGTGTTTCATAGAGATTTTAAGAAGTGTTTACAGTAATATACTGTATATTTTATAGTTTTGTGTTAGTAATTTTCATTATTTTTTCACAGCTTATAATATAACCTGTTCATACTGGAATAGTTGTACTTTTACAGTTCCAATGTTGCTTTTTGCTTAATTGATTGAAAGAAAGACTTGATTCCATCTGAGTATATACATTTTAGGATCATCCAAGTTCTGTCCAACCTCAGAAAGAGGAGGCCTGATGCATCCAAACAGAGAGAAATAACATTATTTAGGAGTGGTTCTACTCTTTTTTATGTTAATTATTTAAAACCTGAGGTAAATTCTGCAAATGTTTGGAGAACATTTAGAATAGTATAAATGCTAAATTCCATAGAAATAAGTTTTGAATGGTGTTGTACCTTTACAATGTGTTATTTTTAAAAGCACTCACTGGTTTAAGAGAGGATGTAATGAAATTCACAAGGAAAGTAAATCCTATAATGAATGAGGAGTATTTCAAGCAGATATACTGTTTTGATTGTTTTTTGTGCAAAAACGTATGGTAAGGATGATTATTATAACACCTTACAATTTCTGACACAGTGATTGCACTGTGATTTGAAGATAGATCTGTCAGTCATTGAATCAAATTCTGTTTCTTCTTACCATTAGTAAGGATCAAGGATAAGTCTGAATCTGCGTACATGTGTATATGTGCACATGCACACATGCATACACAAACAGATAAATAATTGAGTAATGATTCAAAATGCCTTCAAGAGTCAAGGCAGCCTTCAAGTCTGCCTAGACAAGTCCTTGTAGTTGTCTTGGCAAGATTCCAGAAGTGGTCCGTCATTGTCTAAGGCTGAGAGAATGACTGGTCCAAGGTCACCCAATTGGCTTAAGGAAGGAGTGAAACTCAGTCTCCCTGTTTCTAGCCTGGTGCCTTAACCAATACACCAAATTGGTTCTTCTTAATGTAACTATTTCCATTTCCAACAATGCAATTCCATTTCCAATCTTCAAAATAGATATAAAAAAATAAACATTCTTACAATAAAAGTAGCATCCAGTGGATGTATGGGAGTGATTTGAATATAATACAAAGATGCCCTAGTCTTTGGGAACATTTTGGTGACAACAATTGCTATTCAGCTTGTTATCTTGGAATGTTGCACAGAACATTAGACAGCCTATTAATGGTTGTCAATAAATGTATACTCAGTATTTGTCAATCACCCGCTTACGTAATGGTCCAATTGTCACTATTCAAGACTGCCAAATTTCATGAAATTTCCACACATTCAAACTAGATTCTTCTGAGATTGTAAACCCTGTACATATTTACAGGTAGTCCACACATTACAACAGTTCTTTTACTGACCATTCAAAAATACAACACTGAAAAAAATGACTTATGACCATTTTTCACACTTAGGACTGCTGCAGCATCCTCATGGTGACATGATCAAAATTCAGATGCTCGCAAATGACTCATGATGGTTGCAGTGTCCTGAAGTTATGTGATCTCCTTTACAATCATGTGATAAGCAAAATCAATGGGGAAGCCAGGTTTGCTTAACAACTGTGTTCCTATCTTAACAACAGAGGTTTCACTTAAGAATTCTGGCAAGAACTGGTCATAAAATGGAACAAAACGCACTTAACATCTATCTCACTTAACCACATAAATTTTTGGTTCAATTGTGGTTGTAAATCAAGGATTACTGCTACATATATATGTATGTTTATTTTAGGAAACTATCCCTGTACTATTCTTTAATTTTTTTAAAGCTACTGTCTCTTTTCATTCGATTTTTGCGTGTGGAAACCAGCTTTCAATTTCTTTCATACATTTTTAAAAGGTTTTTGTAGTGAACTGATGTAAAATAACATGAGGCTTTATTCTGTGAATAATTCAAGAGACTTAGGAACAAACTTATGATGGAATCTTATTTTTCATGTCAAACAATTCTTTATTTTTTTAATGGTATAAATTAAAAGTGACAGATCTGAAGCTATTAAGAAATACACAAAGTGCAGCTTTACTGACCATACAGATATTGCTCTAAAGTACAGTTTCTGTCAGTTCATTTTTTTTTTTTTAATGTTAAGCAATCTGTGCAGATAAATCAGCTTTGGTTTCAAAGTCAGAATAGATAAGGAGTTTGAAATAACCATTTGGCTTCTTGGTCACAAGTTCTCCATATTAATTTCTTTCTTTCTTTTTTCTTTAAAAACAAAAATGAAGAATCCAATACATTCCATCACAGTCTCTGCCATCTTTCCTGATGCATGTATTCTGAATGAAAAGCAGATCTCTTTTGCATGCTTCATAAGCGACCCTGGTGACCATCCAGTAGATTTTGGGAGCTATACTATATCATATTGCTACATGGCCTCCATTCTCTTCAAGGGAGCAGGCTCTGGAACCTTGCAGAAGTGCCATTAAAATTAAGGGAGGATATGCAGCAGTCATATTTCTGTACTGCACCCAGTAACATATAAGACCAATATATAAATATATAATATAAATTATAAGTTAATTTATACTATAGTTAAATGAAATTATTTCTTTTTTAACTTAAGGGAAGTAATTTGACAACAGTTTGGGATGCTTGTAAAGCTGTGGAACTTTAAATTAATTAAAGTTAAAAAAGAAACACTTTCTCAACAATAAATAAAACAATGTGCCCCATATAAGTTCAAACTGGAAACAAGCAAACTACATGACATAAAGCTTAATACAAAATGTTACTGAGACATTTTTTCTTACAGTTAAACATTTACATGGAAATTAGTTTCTATTTTTATTTTAAATTAATTCAGTGTTGCTCATGAACTGGGTACAAGTAGAGTGCTGAGGTAAAACATTGATGAACAGTTTTTTTTTTAAACAGTAACAGTTTAGTATTGCAAGATTGTCAGCAACATTTAGCCATATCTATACAATGTGCATATACCATACAATGGGCTTTGGTCCAGCTTTGAGAAGACGAGCAAAGGCATTATACATATTTCTTTTTGGTTATAGCTTGAGTACTTTGACATGCCTCTACTTATTCCTTCTTAGCTCCTTTTTCCTTTCTTTGTTTATTTACTTCTTTGTGTGATTATAAATTGCAAAGTTCTAAATGAATTTGATATTTTTCTGTTCATTTGAACCTGTACACTCAACATGTAAGCATTTTTGGCATGATACTGTCTCAAACACTGAAGCGATGCTGCTTATACAGTGATGCAATGCAGAAGTTTGTGACAAAGCTGTATATCTCGTTATGTAGTGCATCTCATGGATTTGCAGAGAAGGGAGAAAACTGTAGGATTAGACTTTTACTAGCAAAAGAGAAAATGACACATCCAGGAACAAAGCACAAAAATAATTTAACAACACGTGTTACAATTAATTAATTCCTGTTCATTATTCGAACTGAACTCAGAAAATTTATAATTGACAGATCACTAAGTATAATAGTAAAATCCAGATTAGTATTTTATGAATGAACTCCTCCCTGAATTCTTGACTGTTTAGCATAGTTATGAAAGAAGAGTTAAAAAACTTCAATTTCACTGTCATAACCACAGACTGCTGTGTCCATTTGAACTTGGGCAAATTATACAATAGTTTATTTTCACTCAATATTTTAGTAGAAACAAGTGAAGCTTAAATCAGAATTTTTGAAGCTGAAGCTTAATTGAATAATTAAGATTAATTGGAAAGCAGAAGTCAAACACTATGCTAAACTTGCTTTTTTAAAATGGAAGCTTCTGTTCTTCCTGTAGCTGTACCAGAGGAGGACAGGAAGAAGGATTGTACAAATATGAAGGAAGATTTATTTATACATTTATTTATACATACATACATATACATACATACATACATACATATATATATATATATATATATATATATATATATATATACACACACACACACATACATACACACACACACACACACATACATATACACACGCACATAGACGTAGATATATATTTATATGTATGTATATATATGTATGTATATACTGTATATATGTATATGTGTATATATATATGTGTGTATGTGTATATGTATGTATACACACACACAAACACCCTTTTAGCGCTACATAATTTTAATCAAACCCATCAATTATCTATAACTAAGGTACAACTTTGGGGAATATCTTTAACAAATTAATCAACAGCAACTGTTGCATTTATCTATTTTCATATCCAGGCATGGCTATCAAATCTGGAAATGGGATGGGCTTTTTGCTACTGAGGCTTTGTGTTTTATTAATTCCTGAAAATCTTTGATCTTGAAAAATGAGAAGAAACAGTATTACTGAATATGGAAGAACTGAAAACTTTGTCCTCTTTGTTTTATTAAGTTTGCTCAATACAGAAACGTTATAGTTCTTGCTAACTAAAGTATAATTTAAATAATTTAGATTGCATAAAAGAATGTTTTATTCTTTTTTTTTACTGAAGAGTCCTAAACATTTGCATTTTTTGTTTTCATGGCAGACTAAATTCATCTAAGTTTCAATAGGTCTAATCCCTAAGGAATAATCATTCCATTGAATCATAACTTTGAAAATAAGCAGAAATCTACTCTGACAAAGTGAATAAGCACAATCAATCTAAAACCTGATGAATGTAGACTTGCTATATTCCCACATTTAGTGATGCCTTGATGTTTATTTTATATACTGTATATTTAGGATGCTAAGGTAAATTAATCTGCTTCTGCTTATTGGGAATTCTTTCTCTTTTGTTCATGTAGTGTTATGTCCTTTACTACTATATGAAGAATAAGAGTGAATGGTTTTCATAAAGGTTCTACTTAACTATTTCTATTCCAACAATAGGATATTTATAAACACAATAATTTATTTGGCTCCTGTGAAATTTTAAGAAACACGAAGAATCTACCTTTTCCATTTCTATTAAATGCTTAGTGGTAAGTGGTCAACTGAAGCTCACATAGTGTCAGTATGTGATTATGGAGCTTATCCTTGGCACAAAACCAAACTTGATTGGAAGTGGTACATTAAGAGTTTCAAGTAATTTTAACATCTCAGGAATAATCTGTCAAAAGATTGTATTGTGCAAATTTATTTAAGCTGAAAAGTAGATTAGAACTCCAGTAAGAATATAAAATTAATTGCAATCAGAATAAATAAACTTCTAGAATGGAACAGTTTATCCTGCTGATTTGTGTAAGATTAGCTCTTCTTGTCTTCCAGGAAGACAGAAAAGAATTTGTGAAAATATGGAACCCTAAAAGGCTACAGTTTTTGTGGATGTTTTATACTCAGTTACAATGGAGTAGTTTTGCTAGAAGAGATAAAAGCTTTTGGATTTACATTAAGATCAACTAAGAATTATTTAGTTATATGGGCTCAAATTCAAATGTACTTAGAGAGTCTGGTATGGAATTAACATTAATGTATGAATGAGCAGAACTCTGACCCCGAGTTCCAACCACAAAGTTGGTTTGCATAGGATATCTCTGCTCCTTAATGCTTCTCCCCCCCCCAAATTAGGATAAATAAATCAATGCAAAATATTCATTTTGTACTAGTCATTTTGAGCAATCATAAAACCACTTCTGAGTTCATCCACAGTCTTGATGGTTGCAATAAATAAATAAATAAATAAATAAATAAATAAATAAATAAATAAATAAATAAAGCATTAACGACAAAAGAAATGCTTTAGTTAATAAAATCAAACCTAACTAATGTTCTACTTATTTTATCACTTTGCCAGTTGCTTATCTGTCATTAGAATCCCAAGAAATTTCTTTGGCTATCAGGCTTCAGAGAGAAATTGGTTGACATAGATTCATAAGCATTGATACTGTATTTTGGACCAAATGGTGTTGTTTATAATTATATTACAAAAGTAGCTTTGGTAACCTGTCCAATTTGTTGCCAAAGGACAGAGAAAGTAACAAATTGTTTACAGTAAATGAAAGTTCAAGTAACTTTATGTGTCCTTGAACTGAATATTACAACTTGTGTACTTTAAAAAAAAACCCACACCAATTGTATTTTAAATAAATTTCAGTGGTAGTAAGATGGAGGTGAGTTAAAATGAAAGATCACTCTAATTGCAAATAAAGTCTACAAATCCCAAAACCTATTGTTTAGGGAAACTGTCATTTTGGCACACAAACATTTGGAGATCACAAAACTGTATATGATCAACATGAGGGTTGAGCAATGTAGCTCAAACCAAGTGAAATTTACTCACGTGCTGGGTATGTGTGAGAAGGTGCAGGGGGAAAGAAAGTCCTTTAATTATTATTGTTTCCTTTCTGTAAACGACAAATGTAAAAATTGAAAACACAATGTAGCACTCCCAAAAGAGTTGACCAACAATCTAGTTTTAATGTCATATTTCTGACTTTGGTTAATAGTTTTCATTGTGAAGAAGCACTTGATACCTGAAAGACTACAATCACTCCTCCAGGTGGCAGGCGTGTACTCTCTTGCTTCCTAAGAACATTTAAATGTTTGCTGTCCTTGTCGTTGTTGTGTTCTTTTTCCACAAACAAAGTTCACATGTCCGTAATGTACAGAAAAGGTAATAGTTATTTGGTTTATTTCTAAGTCCATTAAGAAAAAAATTGGCTTATTGGAACTAGTTCTAACATACACACACACACGCACACACACCCTAAGTGCTGTGGGTTTTTTTTTCTCTAGGAAATCCCACAGATATTTATAAATCTTCAGTCCATCTTGTAGCTTTTTCAATCTTTTACTTACAAAGATGAGAAAAAGCATTTTTACAGATTTCCAATGTATATAATGATGTCCATTTTTTTTTTTGGTCTGGGGGTTTTCCCCTTTAAATCTATCCATTTAAGAGTCTTCTTTCAGAGAGTCTGTTAAGGGCTCCATTGGGGCTGCTGTCACAGGCTCATTCTGTTTTAGACGTTTAATTGTATTCTTCAGTGCTTGCCTTTTATTGCAGAACCATACCCTAACCACTTCCCGATCATAGTTCAGTTTCTGTGCAATTTCTGTCATTTCCTGCCCGGAGGGATGGGTGTTCTTCTCAAAATGGGCATTCAAGATTTCAAGAGCTTGTGGGGTGAAGGAAGTGCGCCTCTTGCGCTTTTTGGATGGTTCGCTTCCAATAAATTCAGTAAGGTTCTGCATACCTGCTCGATGGCGGGCCTCAGCCTCAGCCATCCATCGTTCAAGCACCGGCTTTATCTTCTGGGCACTTTTAGGGGTGATGTCCAGCTTTTCAAACCTGGCAGGATACAAAAGGCCAGGGTTCAGTTTGGCTGTCAGACTGCTAGCTATAGTGTTCTCTTGGGCTTCCTGTGGTAGGAAAAAGTGGCTTCTCAGGATGGTGTGTCTGAGGGGAAAATTGAAAAAGAAGAGTCTTTACACTGATGCTCTGCCAGGGTGGGACTTCCTGTCTGCCTGCCTAATTGACTGGCAGAGATAATTTACAATGGATTATGAAAAATTATCATGTCTACAATTATTGATATATTTCAGCAAGCAGACAGACAAATACAATCATACTGACAAAATGCTACTCCATCTAACTAGTTGCTTCAGTCTGGAGATTCATGTGAAATCAGAGGGTCATGTTTATCTTTGGTGCAAATGGACCTCTCAGTTCATTTCTGTGAAGCATATTGACCCCATGCCCTTCAGTCTATTTCTCTAGGTCAACCGGCTTCACTGAAATGGATGAAACTCCAGCCAGAAGAACTATGTGTTTGCATTGGAAGGGCACCGCTCTTCCTGGAAGGGACTGTTCTTAAAGATATACAGTATGTTTCAGATTTAAACATGTTCAAAACAATATATACTATGATCAAGCTGAACACAAATGGTAGAAATGGAAATGACAGCAATTGACTCTTTTTTTGTTTATTTTTTTCTGGGAATTACTTTCTTTCTAAAGTATACACTGCTATTTTAATTTTGCAGAGAGATTGTTATCCTCCTAAATTCAGGTTTTGTTTTCATTTTCATTTTTAAACAATTTTCACTGGTCAGAAGTTAACATCATGTCCCTTCAAAATCTCCAAAGCAGTTGCAATCTTCAGTTCAAACAGCTGGACACATTGTAATTATCATGAATATCCCCACAAGTAGTGTTATGAGAAACTCATGCCTTCCAGATAAAACCCAGCATAATAGTGAACTAATGTGCTTTGGCATCAAGCTGGGTTTATTGTGACATGTCTCCACACTGTGCCAAATGTTATCATTTCCTGTAAATGAGGTCCTCTAGGTCTCATTTTACCATCAAAACTCTTTTACTGGACCAGATTTTACAAGTCAGTTTGCAGTACCTGCAAAAACATTTCTAAACTAAGCTGAAGATTTTATTTCTCTTAAAATTAAGCCATTTTAAAGTCTTACATTATCCATTAGTTGTAACTTCAAAGATTATAACGTTTTACATTCATTCCCAGAAAAAGTCCAATTTAATCCTTGAGATGTCTTTGCAAAATGTGTAATGAGATTAAAAATAGGAATAGTCTATCAATCTCAAGTTCAACTGTCACAGAAAAGTGATTGCTCTCAGCTGGTGCTCCATCATTAATATACATATAAATAACAAAAAAAAATTGCTTGTAACTTTGTATCTCAATAATAATAACTTGAAAAAAACAGAATATCATCAAAAAGGACTTACTAAAATGGGATAAATTGCAATTATCATGAATGGGTAGAATTTTTGTAATTAAGACAAATGTTTTATTGCCAAAGATGCCTTTACTGTTTCAGACATTCCCAATATTTGCAACTGATACTGCATTTAAACAATAACAGATGGATATTTCTAAATGTATATGGTGAGTGAAAAAAACAAGAATTAGATACAAATTACTGCAAGATGCTGAGGAAAGAGGAAGTTTGGGTTTACCAGATTTAAAATCGTATTGTACTTTTTGTTCTGGCTAAAAGAGTAGGTTAATCTTCAGAATAAGAAGTTACTTGATTTAGAGTGCCATGAATTAAGATTTGAATGGCATGGCTATTTATGGTATGACAAGGTTAAAGTAAATGTCGAATTTAATAAGCATTTTGTTAGACATGCTATCCTAAGAGTTTGGAATAAATATATAGCAAGGTTTTCTGTGAAGATGCCTCTCTGGGTGTCTCCCCTGGAAGCTTTTTTCAGAAAAGAAATAGTGGCGAAACAAAACTGGTAGACTTATGGTCAAATAATATTTTTTAACTTTGGTGATCCTATCCTCAAATCTAAAGATGAATTAGACACAGAAGGACATGTCAGTCATTGGTTTACATATTTACTATTGAAAGAAAGATTTAAATAAAATAAAAGTAGTTATGGGTGATATTGTGAAAAATGAATTGGAAATCCTACTGCATGGTAGTGATGAACACATTATTGCTAAGGTCTATAAATAGTTATTGAATTTGAATTTGAATTTGGAGAATGAATATGTACAGCATTGCATAATTCAGTAGGAAAGAAATATATTTGAATGTAATATAATGCTTAAACAATGGGAAAATATATGGACAAACATTCTAAAATTTACACTAAATTATAATTTAAAAGAAAAATTTTATAAGATGATGGATCTTTGCTATTTAACATCAGATAAGTTGTCAAGAATGTATAAAGGCATTTCAAATGAATGTTGGAAATGTAAATGTAAAGAAGAGACCACATAGTGGACCTGTGATAAAGCAAAGAAATATTGGAATAGATTCACATCTTAATATAGAAGATTCTCAAAGTGAATATAAAGATAAAACCACAGAAATCTTTCTTCTGAGTTTAATGGAAAAAAGACTTGAAAAAAATTGGAACTTTGATATTATACAGTATATATTGATAATAGCAAGTTTACATAAGGTATAAATTAGAGGAGGAAACAGTGAAAGAAAACATGGTAAGCTGGGCAAGAAATATAGGTCACAATATAGAGTTGGACAGATGGGACAAGCTATGGGCAGAAAATTATAAGATGACACTGTCGATTCCATACAAAGAAAATTTATACAAGATATTTTATAGATGGCACCTCCCTCCGGCACGTTTGGCTAAAATGTTTCCAAACACATCACCAATGTGTTGGAAGTGCAAGACACAAATGGGGACATATTACCATCTCTGGTGGTCTTGCAGGAAGGCACAATGCTACTGGCAAGAGATTAAGAGAATAATTGAAGAAACAACGAGGCAAAGTGTAGAAATGAAACCAGAATTCTTTCTATTTGGAATGACTACACCACAGTGTACCAAGGAGATAAAATATCTTACCATCCACATATTGACAGCGGCACGTATAGTGTATGCTCAGAATTGGAAATCCGAGATAATACCAACAGAAGAAAAAATAATAACAAAAATAAATGAATGCGCAGAGATGGATAGGCTCACAAAAGAACTCCAAGATAAAGAGAACACTGACTTTTATTTAGTTTGGCAAAAATGGTACACATGGTTAGAAAGAAGGATAGGGCCAACAACATAGGACATTAGGAGAACATAACTCAAGAATTGTAGAAATAGATACATGAGATGAGCCGTAGGATTGTATAAATAAATGGTTAATACGTTTGTAGAAAGATACTGCTGAACTTCAATGAATATATTAAGGTATAAGCAAGTAAATTTGTAAATAGTATGATTAAGGAAAATTGGTTAAATGGACATTAACCACCGATGCGAAGGTTTTCTAGAAGTCAGTCGATTGACTCTTTGTTAATGTATAAGTGTTTACATGTATTTGTGTTTTACGTTTGTTTATGTTAATAAAATTTAATTAAAAAAAAAAGATAATAGCAAGTTTATTTTATGCACAAAAACGGAAGGACACTTTGATTCTTACAATGGATGAATGGTTGCAAAAGTTGATGAAGTTAGCAGAGATGGCCAAACTGACTGCTTTGGTCAAAGAAAATTACATTTGTTTCTACTTGGAAATCGCTTCTGGACTTCATGCTTGAGGTGGAAAAAAAATAAAACTTTGATTTTGGGTTTTGATTAAATAGGTTTGTTTTTATAGAAACGGCTAGTTTATATTATTATGTAAAAGTAAAAAATTGAAATTATTATTCTACTGCAACAAAGGGAATTGGAAGTCAACGCTTTTTCTTTCTTTTTCCCCTTTGCCCTATATTTTCCCCTTCCCTTTTCCTTCCATTATTTTCCTATTATTTGCTTTTGAATTTTTGTATTTTATATATATAAAGAAGCTAATGGTTTGGGAGTAAACCTCCTCCTAATGCTATGAAGTTCAAATAAGATCATCTCACATTCAATGCTAGGATAGTGGCGATACGGGCGGCAAAATGTTCGCATTTTTCCACACTTATTGCATCAGTGGATTCATGCCCAGCCACCCTATTCAGAGTGACTCGCTCCCTCCTTAATGTAGGGGGAGTGGAGGAGCCCTTGCAGGGTAGAGCTGAGGAGTTTGTGCAGTTTCTGTCGGATAAAGTTGCTCAGATTCAGATAGACCTGGACTCTGATTGGGCAATTCCGACCGAGATGATGGGGGCAGGTCTTAGTCCTATTGTGTGGGATGAGTTTGACCCTGTGACTCCTGAGGAAGTGGACAAGGTGGTAGGACCAATAAGTTCCTCCACTTGTTTGTTGGACCCGTGCCCCTCCTGGCTGGTTTTGGCCAGCAGGGAGGTGACATGAGGCTGACTCCAGGCTTTAGTTAATGCGTCCTTGAGGGAAGGGGCCTTCCTGCAACCATTAAAGGAGGCGGTTATAAGGCCCCTCCTCAAGAGGCCTTCCCTAGATCCAGCAGAATTAAAGAACTTTTGTCCAGTCTCCAACCTACCCTTTGTGGGAAAGGTTGTAGAGAAAGTGGTGGCACTTCAGTTCCTGCAGTCATTGGAGGAAACGGATTATCTAGATCCTTTTCAGTCTGGCTTTAGGTCTGGCTACAGCATGGAAACTGCTTTGGTCATGCTGATGGATGATTTCTGGCAAGCCCGAGATGAGGGTCATTCCTCCATCTTGATGCTACTTGACCTCTCAGCGGCTTTTGATACCATTGACCATGGTATCCTTCTGGGACGACTAAGGGAGCTGGGAGTGGGAGGCACCGTGTTACGGTGGTTCTCCTCCTATCTCTCTGGTTGATCACAGTCAGTGTTGGTAGGAGGACAGAGGTCGACCCCTAGGCCCCTCGTTTGTGGGGTGCCTCAGGGCTCGGTCCTCTCTCCCCTCCTATTTAACATCTACATGAAGCCACTGGGTGCGATTATCTGACGATACGAGGTGAGGTATCAGCAATACGCTGATGATACCCAGCTGTATATCTCTACCCCGCGTCAATTCAGTGATGCGGTGGATGTGATGTGCCAGTGCCTGGAGGCTGTGAGGGTCTGGATGGGAGTCAACAGGCTCAGACTTAACCCAGACAAGACCGAGTGGCTGTGGGTATTGCCTCCTAAAAACTATGTTGATTGTCTATCTTTGGTTCTGGGGGGAGGGGAGAAATTGTCCCCCTCAGAACAGGTTCACAATTTGGATATCCTCCTAGACTCACAGCTAAGATTGGAGCAACATCTGACAGCTGTGGCTAGGGGGACCTTTGCACAGGTTTGCCTGGTGCACCAATTGAGACCCTACTTGGACCCTACTCTCCTCACAGTCACTCATGCCCTTGTCTCCTCATGGTTAGATTATTGCAATGCGCTCTACATGGGGCTACCCTTGAAAAATGTTCAAAGACTATAGTTGGTCCAGAATGCAGCTGCGCGAGCTGTCGTGGGTGCACCTAGGTACACCCACATTACACCAATTCTCCGCAAGCTGCACTGGCTCCCTATTGGTCTCCGGTCACAATTCAAGGTGTTGGTTATTACCTTTAAAGCCCTACATGGCTCAGGGCCAGGGTATCTTCGAGACCGCCTTCTACCTCATAACTCCCAATGACTGGTAAGATCCCACAGAGTTGATCTCCTCTGGGTCCCATCAGCTAAACAATGCCGGCTGGTGGGCCCACGGGGGAGGCCCTTCTCTGTGGCTGCCCCAGCTCTCTGGAACCAGTTACCTCCTGAGGTCCGGACCATCCCTACCCTATTGGCCTTCCGAAAAGCGGTGAAGACCTGGCTTTTCCAGCAGGCCTGAGGCCGTTGATCTCGCTCTTGCGTTCTGACGAGATCCGGCCATGAATGGTGTGAATGAGTTTTAATATTTTTAATGTTTTTAATTTTAAAATGTTTTTATAATGATTTTAAAAGCATTGTGAGCCACCCTGAGTCTTCGGAGAGAGGTGGCATACAAATTGAATTAATAAATAATAATAAATAATAAATAAATAAAATGTGTCAGCTGAAATGTGTGTTGTAGAGTAAGAAGTAATGACTCTGTTATTTTGAGATGGAGACAGAGATGGAAAATGAAACTATGAATACAAAGACTACTTTCCTTTTTCAATAATAAATTATGTATTATGTTTGGACTGTTCAGGCTGTCACAAATATTTGAGAGAAAATTCACAATGTAGCTTTGAATCAAACCCAGGTCTCATTAACCCATCAATGACTGGTTTGAAATACAACGAAATAAATGATTTCCCTATTAAGGAAAACCTCTGAATCATAATTCTAGTGATGGCCTTAGAAGTTTTTTGCTTGGGCAAACATTAAATGTCAGTTTCATGTCTCTACTGGATTAAAAGATCTGGAGCTGAAAACACCATTAAGTTGATCCATTCAACTTAACTAATGCACTGATGATCCCCTCTTTCATGTTCCTCAGATCTGTCACACAACTTTGCCATGCTTATAGGTTCATAATGTTATGCCTTAGTCTTGATCTCAACCCTATTGGATTTTTTGCACAACTAATGAAAATTTTGCGCTTTGCATTAGGCTTGTCATTCTTCCTAAATAGCAGTAGCTCTTTTTTATAAGATGATTGAAGGACCCAAAGAGAGGAAAATCCTTTCTATCTGTAGTAGTTTTTGATTGCTTAATGATGGAGTGACTTCTGCCATTTTTCTCCATGTTGTTCTGAATACAGAAATCAGTTGTAAGTTGTTCATCTCTTTTACTATAGTTGCAACTTTCATAATAATTTTCTTACATGTTTCCTATCATATGTAACTGCAACCCTGTTATGGAATTGAATTAAGTGATATTTGCTGGTCATTAATAGTTTAAATTTAAATTACTATCAGCATCAGTAATAATTCAGGTTCACTGGACTTTAAACCACAGATTTCCAAGCTTCCTGAGTCTTTAGAAACTGCATTAGCCAGTAACCTTCCCCCCCCTCCTCCCAAAAAATCTCAGGTAAATCAAAATTAAAAAAACCTATGAAAGATTTGAAAATGTAATATTCTGTATTAAGATACAATATTATTATAAAGTAAGGCAATATAACAATACTGAACATATTGCTTTAAAAAACAAAACCTGCTAGTTCTCGTTTTATTTATCAACTAGCCATAGGAAAAATAAATTACATTACAATTAAATAATGACAAAACCAGATTCATATTAATGAAGTATCTTGTTATCATTTGTACTTCTGTATGTGATCTTTGGTATAACAATATCTAAGTCTTGAAACAAATTTCCTAGCAGTTGTATCCTTGTATATACTGGATAAAGGTTATTTTCTGCAGGGAGGTATCTTATAAGAAAAAACAGTAGGGGAGACCATAGAAGTGAGAGGGTCCTATGGAGCTTTTTGTATTTAACAACAATCAATGGGTTTTATGGAAAATCATTGAGCAAAATGTGAGCTGCAAGCTCACTACCCCATACTGATGTTATTTATAACCTTAGTCTTAAACTGCAGGAAAAGTACACTTCCATACTATGGGGAATACATTAGAAGTATAAAGAGCAGATAAAAAGAGCATTTCATGGATCACCAAGAACAAAATCCACTTAAATGAACTTAAGAGTTCATTTCTTGGCTCTCATTGATGGAGGAGAACTATAAGACTACATTGCCCAAGAGGAAAAATCTGTTACCTAAGTGGGTTTGTTACTTCATGCATAAACATAGGATTAGTAACATACATAGGTGCTTTGCTTTCAAGATACTTTTAACTCTATCAAGGCTACTGTATTTTCATGATTTTTCACTATGCTCTTGAATATTATTCTCCTTTTTCTAAATATATATTTTTCTTTTGAAATATTTTAGGAAGATACATAATTAATTCTAGAAATCCCAAGAAAAATATTTTCATTGGTTTGCCCTCTCCTCACCTCATCAGCATTATAAAAACCACCATGAACATCTTATGGGTAACATGGATTATGGCATTACAGGCTGAAATGTAGCAGGTAGGCATATGAAATAATTGTTCAGAATTCACACCAGTAAAAATGCACAGTTTGAAAGCATGCAAATACAGGTGATAAACAGGTACCACTTTGGTGGGAAGATAACAGTGTTCTGCGCGCTTTAGAGTATAGTCATGCCAGCCACATTGACCACAGAAATGTCTTTGGACAATACTGATTCCCTCAGCTAAGACACAGAGATGAGCACCGCCCCCTAAAATCGGACAGGGGAAACCTTTACCTTTAAGAAGCTTAACTGGTGTTTGATAGCAGCAGCCACAGGGTCTCCAACTCCATGCTGCCTTAAATTTTATGACCAGGAACATATTTAATGTTCCAAATTTGTTTTTGCATAAATAAATAAATTCTTGGGTGTGGGAAGATGAAAATTGTGTTAAAGCCAGGTGATAAAATATGTCAGTGTTTGTTCATATAAGGCTGCTCTGCTGGACATATAGATAAAATTATAATATAAAGGCAGTAAGCAATAAGCCTTAAGAGAACAAGATTGGAGAACTGAGCACAGACTATACATTTTGTTACCTGCAGATGGCAGACTGGCTGTAGGCTGGACCCTCTGTGGCACTTAGAGCTTGACCGACTTGTGTCTGAGTGAGACCAAGAGACAGGCGTCGGATTTTAAAAGCTTTGGCAAATTCTCGTATTTCTTCAAGATTCACCCCATCCACCTCACTAGAGGCTATTTGGGGATCTGTTGAAATAATAGAAAACAATTTGAATGTCTTCAGATCCTATACAATTAAATTAAGGGAATTATTTCCAATAAAGCAAGCTAAAGCTTCCTACATCCAAATAGTTTTGCAAGGCAAACAGCATACCTGAAAGGTAGAAAGGTAGATAAAGCGTGTTTTGGATTAATAACAAGTTTCCCATCTTCAGTTGAAAAAGAACAGAAAGAGGAACACTTTTAATAAAACAATGGATATTGTCAGGTTATTTTGCAACATATTGAGTTCTTGACTTGTAAACCTTCACTTTTTTCACAAACTGAATTTCAGGTAACATAAGCAGCTACTCAGAACTATAGATTGTTTTTCTAATAGCATTCAGTATGTCTTGTTTTGGAAAAAAGGAATTCCTAAATTTCAAATGGAAATTCTTTGTGTAGCATCTAAAGTACTTGCATTTTAAAGTTGTAAGGACATTTTAACTGAGAGATGTATGTATGTATGTTTGTTTGTATATTGGATTCAGTAAAATATTTTATTTCTATATCATCCCAGAGAATTTCCAGTTTGGGAACTAGGTATGTGCAAGTCCAGCCTTCCAATTGTAACACTGACCCCCATTTCATTTTTATTGGCCCCTCAGTAGATAATATTCATAGTGCTGAGAAAATAAATTGGACTTCTTTGACAACAGTTTTGTCCCAAAAGGGGATATAATAAAAGCTATCTACTAGAGGAAGACTCTTTTGATGCTAGAAGCATTATCAGTTTAGGATTTATTGAGGGAAATGATATAGCAGCTGGGAATGGCATCTCCTTCTCTTTCTGCAACTGATTCCTTGATAAATGAAGCATTCTCCAGACTGATAAAGGCAGCAGACAATAATCTGGTGGAAGATTTGAAAGTGTTATTCAGTTCTGCATGTACTGAAACTCTTGTTGTATATGATATATTTCATATCATTCTTAGAGATAGCAAAGATGCTCACATAATAACATATTTCTTTAAACGTATGTCATTAGGTGTTTATATTTAATCTGAATAAAGATCTCTACTCCAGGTGGGTGGTCTATAATTCTAATAAACAAACAAATAAACAAACACACACACACAAACAAACAAACAAACAAACAAACAAACAAACAAATACTGACTAATATTAGATGATGTCTACCAATGAGAATTTGGTCTTTGAATGTCTGTGATAGTCTGTGATAGACATCACTAGAGATATTGTAAAAATTCTACTCAACCTACCTGTCTCAATGGCATTATGAACAGATGAAACAAACAGAAATACATAAAATATCGTCTATCATATAATGAAACACATTTTATAGTTCTAGATAATTACCTTTCCTTTGTGGCTGATTCCCAAACAATTTCCCTGCTTTCACTAAATGCTACAGAATAGAATGAGTAGGTCAGAGACTCACAATTTGTTCAACCTAGACTAGTGATTGTAGAGAAGCTATTTTTGTTGACATATTATCAGCAATTATAAAAATCCATCTATAAATGCATTCTCATTTATACCAGCACTCATATCTGCTCTTGGTTCTGTCCCATCGTTTATGTTCATCAGCATGAATCTCTGCTATGCTGCTTTTAATAGTAAAAACAAATAAATAAAAATCTTACTAACCTATTCAGAACTTGTGAAGTACCAGTTGATCTTCCTTCCATTTAACAATTGTAGCAAAAGGGAAAAAATAATCTATTGGGCCTTCCTTATTTGTCAAGTCTACTTTCATGGTCATCTGTTGGAGTTTCCCTAGGGCATATAGGATATGCAGGGAGTATAGAGATTGCAGAATTTTATTATAATTTTATGTGTAGCATTCAGTATTACTGACTTTAGTGGTTTCTTACATTTTTGACAACAGTATGTATATGCTCATACAAAATAGCTCTTGGGAATCTTTTGTCCATTGTCAAAATGACTATTATGCCACACTTAGGTATCTGCTCTCCTTCCCTCCTCCTTATTCTTTAAGACCTTTTAATATTTAATTTAATTTAATTTAATTTCCAATTTATATACCGCCCTTCTCCCTGAGGACTCAGGGCGGTGTACAGCCAAGATAAAAAACATAGAATACAAATATTAAAACATTTAAAAATATATATAAATTTTGGCCCGAAAGTTAAGAATCACAGACTAATTAAAAGAATTTAAAAATTTTTAAAAATTTCTTCTTAAGCCAACCCGGCTTGCTGAAAAAGATAGGTTTTCAGGGAACGACGGAAGGCATTGAGGTCCTGGATTCTTCTTATCTCCGGGGGCAACTGATTCCAGAGGGTGGGAGCCCCCACAGAGAAGGCCCTCCCCCTGGGGGCCACCAGCCTACATTGTTTGGCTGATGGCACCCTGAGGAGGCCCTCTCTGTGGGAGCGCACGGGTCGATGGGAGGTCATCGGTAGCAGCAGGCGGTCTCGGAGATAGCTAGGCCCTATGCCATGGAGCGCTTTAAAGGTGATAACCAACACCTTGAAGCGCACCCGGAAGACCACCGGGAGCCAGTGCAGCTCACGCAGGAGCGGTGTTACATGGGAGCGCCATGTTGCTCCCATCACTACCCGCGCTGCTGCATTCTGGACCAGCTGGAGCCTCCGGGTGCTCTTCAAGGGGAGCCCCATGTAGAGAGCGTTGCAGTAGTCAAGGCGAGAGGTGACGAGGGCGTGAGTGACTGTGCACAAGGAATCCCGATCAAGAAAGGGCCGCAACTGGCGAATCAGGCGAACCTGATAAAAGGTCCCCCTGGTAACAGCTGTCAGATGTTCCTCCAAAGACAGCTGCCTATCCAGGAGGACTCCCAGATTGCAAGCCCTTTCAGTGGGGGCCAAAGACTCACCCCCAATAGTCAGTGATGGAGTCAACTGACTATATCGGGATGCCGGGAGCCACAGCCACTCAGTCTTGGAAGGGTTGAGCCTGAGCCTGTTCCTCCCCATCCAGATCCGCACAGCCTCCAGGCACTGGGACATCACTTCAAGGGCATCGTTGGGGTGGCCTGGGGTGGAGATGTACAGCTGGGTGTCATCAGCGTACTGGTGGTATCTCACCCCAAAGCCACGGATGATCTCGCCCAGCGGCTTCACATAAATGTTGAACAGAAGGGGCGAGAGGACCGATCCCTGCGGCACTCCACAAATGAGAGGCCTCGAGGTCGACCTCTGCCCCCCTGCCAACACGAACTGCGACCGGTCGGAGAGAAAGGAGGAGAACCACCGCAACACAGTGCCTCCCATCCCCAACTCTTCCAGCCGGTGCAGCATGATACCATGGTCGATGGTATCAAAAGCCGCTGAGAGATCTAATAGGACCAGAACAGAGGAATAACCCCTGTCCCGAGCCCTCCAGAGATCATCCACCAACGCGACCAATGCCGTTTCCGTGCTGTGCCCAGGCCTGAAACCCGACTGGAACGGATCTAGATAGGATGTTTCCTCCAGGAATTGTGGAAACTGTTGTGTGACCACACTCTCAACAACCTTCGCAATGAAGCGAAGGTTGGAGACAGGACGATAGTTAGCCAATATTGCTGGATCCACGGACGGCTTCTTGAGGAGAGGCCTCACCACCGCCTCTTTCAGGGCAGCGGGGAACTGACCCTCACTCAACGAAGCATTAATGACGCCCTGGAGCCAGCCTCATGTAACCTCCCGGGAAGCCAGTACCAACCAGGAGGGACACGGGTCCAGTAAACATGTGGCCGCACTAAGTCTCCCCAAAATCCTGTCCACATCATCGGGAGTCACAGCATCAAACTCCTCCCAGATAACATTCTCAAGACTTCCTCGTCACCCTGCCCTGATCTACCCAGTCAGAGTCCAAATCCCCCGGATCTGAGCGATTTTGTCATACAGGTATTGTCCGAAATCCTCCGCCCTGCCTTCTAAGGGATCCTCCCGCACTCCCAGATGGAGCAGGGCGCGGGTCACCCTAAACAGGGCGGCCGGATGATTCCCTGATGACGCAATAGAGGCGGAAAAGTAGTTAGACTTTGCCGTCTTTATCGCCACTAGGTAGGCCTTAATATGCGACCTTACCAGTGTTCGATCAGATTCAGCGAGACTGGCCCTCCAACCGCTCTCCAGGCGTCCAATATTCCTGCTTGCTTTTATTTTTTCTGAGCAGTAGGACTCACCTTTAAACTTATCACCAGGCTACTACAACTGGTCATCATTTTTATTTTTTGTGAGAGCTTATAGTCCCAAATGAGACAAGAGACACCATTGAAAATAAAGCTAAAGCTGAAGGCTGACACATGGCTTCACAGCATGGCACTTTCTCATCTTTATAGGTAAGAGATTAATTAGGGAAGAACCCTGATAAAGGAAAACTACCTCTGGACACACTGGTAGAGAAACACATATTTATATTAATAAGCAGCCACTAGCCAAGATTTCAGCAGAAGTCTTTTCTTGATCTAATTGCAGTAGCCAAATATTAAATATTTGCTGCATAAAAAGATTGATGACCTATACTGAGGTAGGCCTTTTTCCCCTCCGCTACAGGTATTTTTTTGCTTTGAAGATGAGGAAAAATGAATATATTCAGCCAGAATTTAGAATTAATATGTCTTTCAGTTGACCAACAAACTTTTTCATCAGTAAATATAATGAAATCTTTGCATTACTTGGATCAGTGGTGGGTTGTCCCCGGTTCTGTCCGGTTCTTGCGAACCAATAGTAAAAGCAGTGGGAGGTTCCGCCCATCCACCCAGATGTCATAATGGAGGATCTGCGCATGCGCAGAAGCTTCTGTGCTGCGCTCCCGTTGTGAACCAGTAGTAAAGGTAAATAGAACCCACCCCTGACTTGGATGTTATACTGCACAAAAGCACTTGAAGCAGTTTTTCCTGAAACTATAGATGTTGTGCCTGGCAGCACTTTTAATAAAAATTAGGCTGATAGTAACAAAAAATAGATCTAACCTTTTAGGTTCTTCTGGTGACTAAAAAGCCTCCAACAAGATAGATAAGCCTGACCTTGAGATACTGATACATTTGGTGTATCTTTTTCCAGCATGAAAACTTGGGATCCAAGCTATATTTTACATTTGTGTCTACAGTCCTCAAGGGCTGAAATCAGTGATGGAATTCAATTTTTTTTACTACCAGTTCTGTGGGCATGGCTTGGTGGGCATAGTTGGTGGGCGCAGCAGGGGAAGGATACTACAAAATCTCCATTCCCACCCCACTCCAGGGGAAGGATATTGCAAAATCTCCATTCCCACCCCACTCTGGGGCCAGCCAGAGGTGGTATTTGCCGGTTCTTTGAACTACTCAAAATTTCTGCTACTGGTTCTCCAAAACTTGTCAGAACCTGCTGATTAGCATCCCTGGCTGAAATCTCAGGAAGTTATTCAAAATCCTAAAACAGTGTTTGAGATCAGTGATGAACTACATGAAAGAAAGCAAATTGTATTTTAGTTTAGCTCAGATTAGACAATGGTATCCTCATTAATCAAATGATACATCAGAGAATTGCTGCAAACCAATGCAGCAATTTTGGGTATTGTTTTGAAGGGAATGTCAAAATCAAAAATAAAGACTCCTTTGTGTCGAACTTACGTTATATTTACCATACAGACTTATTGCCTTCTATTTTGGTTTATTTTTATTTTCCTGGGCTTGTTTAGTCTTCCCCAATTCAGGTTGAACCCTGTTTAGCTTTTTGAGATAATTTGCCACTGGCACTTGATGTGACAAATATTTAATAAAAAAATGCTTCCTCATTCAATGGCTTTTTACTCATTCAATGCCATTTGGTTCATCCTGCATTCTATTTCTCTAAGTAATACATAAGATACTGGTGCTTTAACAATGGAGTTCTTTACAACATCATAGAAAACACAGATTTCTTGGTTATCCCAAATCACCTCAGCACCCAGATGTAGTCTAAGAGAAAATAAGAGGTCCCATCTGGAAGAAAAGGGAAAAAATTATGCATTCTTGCTCAAATATATCAGAAACATGCATATACACTGAACAAAATTAACATAACAATACTGAATTTCTTTGCTGAACTGGCAAAAAATAACCCATATAATTTGCCACTTTTCAGCCACTATCCTGCTTTTTGCAATATTTATCTCAATACTGGACACTATATTTATGCTCAGGTTTCCCCCCTGCCCCTAAGAGTAAGAAGTAGTTTAAAAATATTTACAACCTCAATCTTTGTTCCTACTGATAGTGTTGGCATGGACATGGGGAAGGGGGAAGGGAAGGCAAGTTATGAAACATGCATTGTGGTGCAAACTCTTCCCCATATGTATTTGTGTGCCATGTTGCAGTGCACATATGAACAGACAGAACTTATGACATAATATCATGATACACATTTTGTCATTATTTTGTTTATTATTTCTGTAACCTATAAGGTTATAGGTAGGTAGGTAGACTTCTTTTTAAAATCTCTCTCAAAATTTTTTATTTCTTTTCCATGAGACAAGAATCACGTAAAAAGGAGGCATAAGAAGAAGAATCTTTTCCCATAAAATGTATGTGTTAATCATTGTTAATTATTAATATTCATTCCTTGACTAAAATCATTGAAAAGCAGGACTAGGACTTTAAGAAATCAAAGGGATAGAAAAGTGACTATAAATGTTTTTTAAATGTTATCTAATTCTGGGTTTTATTTAATTGACCAAACTAAGTAATAATTTTAATTAGCAATTTTATGATGTTTGTGTGTATATATTTTTCTTGACTGTACACTGCCTTGAGTCCTACGGGAGAAAGGCAGTATAGAAATATAATAAATAAATAAATAAATAAATAAATAAATAAATAAATAAATAAATAAATAAGTAAATAAATAAATAAATGTTTGCCTTAGCAGTTATAGTGTGGTTGATTGATTAATTCATCATGTGCTATGATGATATATTCTTAATCTGGTCTCTTTCCACAGGGTACCAATTACCACTATAATTGAGTCTATCCACCCTGCTGCAAGTTGTCCTCTTCTACATCTACATATACATTTATGTGTGACTGTGTGTACACACACACACACACACACACACACACAAACCCAATGGATCATTGAAATTAAAAATATGAATACACATTCGCACACACATACACCTACCTTCATATACATTTATGTATGTGTGTATGTGTATGTGTGTATTCATATTTTTTCATTTAATTTAAATCCAGGCATTATGGCTCTTATTTGTGTGGAGAACTACTACTTCCACATTCTCTTGCCTTGCATATGTCATGTTTGAAAAGTAAACAATAAAACAGTAGTTCAGTGTTTTTTTCACTCTCAGCAACTTTAAGATGCTTGGATTTCAACTCTTAGAATTGGAGAGTTAAGTCCACACATCTTAAAAATTGCTGAAGTTGAGAAACACTGCTTTAATTTTATACCACCTTTTTAAAAAAGCTGTTTTCTTGTCATGTGAGGCAAATTTGTAATGTGTGCTGGAAGTTGGGGAGGGTGTAGGATAGGGGAAGACTTGTAAGACTTCTTAATAAGTGGGAGCTCTTACAATAGGAATTCAGTTTGATATATTTCAGTTCCAAAATCAAAAATCTGCTGGATAGGAAAACAGTCCCTAAAAAATAAAAAGCAGTATTTCTTGATTCACTTATTTCTGATCACATACAGTATATAATATCATAAGAATTAATGCACACTGCATAAATATTTTCTAACTTGAATTTAGTCCAAAACATTTCATGCTTACACTTTCTCTGTGCCTCTTCTATTTGTATTACTTAGCAATTAATGATTGATTAGTTATTCTAATTATTTATTATAGAGATTTTTATGTTATTTCAATCTAGTCAATTTACAATAATCACATAACAACAATAAAATAACAAACCATGCTGCCCAATCAATATATCACCCCATTGCACTATATCTTACACAGAATAACGTAGTATTCTGATTGCATTCACTGTCCCAAAGGCTCTTTGAGACAGCATTTCATAAGTCATTGAAAAGTCATAGAGGATTGCCTCCCACAGATTCCCAATAATATAAAATCATATAAAAGCAAGACAAACAGTAAATCGAGAAACTAGTAGACAAATGAGAAAATAGGACAAGAGGGCAGTACTTACTGTTGACTAATTGGCCAACACTCAAAGCTGAAGAGGAGGAGGAAGAGGAGGAGGAGGAAGAGGAAGCCTGGCGCACTGGGCTTTGAGATATAGATGCTTGACTATGAGTCAGGTGTAGAAGACTGGTCTGTGAGGCTGCTTGCCCTACTTGTGCTTGAGAGGGCTGATGAAGCTACAGACAAAGACAAAGACATTTTCAGTAATAAAATGAAGATGTGACTAATACCCCTCACCTATCTCCACCATTCCCCCTCACTGGGTTCCTGCAGGCCTCCTCATCCTGTGTCACCTTTGTGACTTATCTTTCAAAGATCTCTGGAGTTTGAATTACGAATTGGGGGCAGGATGCTCCATTCCTTAGTGTGTGGCATGAACCAGAAGTATCCTCCACTTTTGGAGTGGCCACAATGCAATGCCATTCTGTAAATGGGATTGTTCCACACAGCCCAGGAACAAAGAGGCCACATTAGGGAAGCAGAGCAAACAACTTTGTCCTTAAACTTACTCCTGGAAGAGAACACCATTTTAGAGTGTGAATCCTGCATGCTCAGTGGGAAGCAGGCCCAAGCTAAGAAGTCTCAAGGGACGGGAATGGGATACTCTGCTTAATGACCCCTTTAATCTTTAATATTCAGCTTAATGGCTGCATTAATGCTCATTTACTTGTTGGCCTGGCTTGAGAGGTGACAATGTGATTCCTTGTGTGTTGATTACTGGCAATATCTGGTTTCCAATTACTGTTGCAATGATTTGACCTTGGGCATTGGTCAGTAACTGTGGTGTAATTGGCTGTACTTGAAGGCCCTGAGCTCCTCCTGCTGCTTGATTGGATGAGACTGGATTAGGCATTAGTGGAATGGTTCCAATAATCTGAAAGAAATAGAAAGCAGAAATTCTGTATATGATAAATATTTTGTTGTGAAAGTAATAAATCTAGGAACACAAGGTATTTTAACTGCCTTGAAACTCAGATTTTGTCCAACTAATTTATTAGTTATGACCATATATGGTAACTGATATACTATAAATTAGCAATATTTATCAAACTGTCTTCTTATATTCTAGTATATTTTGCTTGCCTTCTGCTATTCCTCCCTTGAAGTCTTGAATTCTAAAACAGCAAGAGACATGTTTTATAGCTAACAATTAGAGGAGATCAACTGATCAATTGGATATGCCTTTTCAACAAAGAAGTGGATAATTTTTTGGTGGCCCATAGCAATAGCTTGGGGAGACAAAGGCCACCGCGGGGGGGGGGGGGGGACAATGATGCAAGTAGATAGACTGATACCACAGAATAAACAGTTTTTTTCACATTTAACTGTTGTTGTTTTTTAAATTTCCACATTAACCGCATTTTTGAGATGATTGATTCCTTGTTAACCTGTGCTATGCCTGTTGAAGGGCCCCCTACACTGTAGTATGTTTTCCATCTAAAATAGCAAGAGTAATAGAACTTGGATTACCGCTTCATAGTGCTTTACAGCCCTATCTAAGTTAGCATATTGCCCCCAACAATCTGGGTCCACATTTTACTGATCTTGGAAAGATGGAAGGCTGAGTCAGCCTTGAGCTGGTGAGAATCAAACTTCTGGCAGTGGGCAGTGAGTTAGCCTGCAGTACTGTATTCTACCCCTTCATGGATTACTGCCTTGTCATGACGAAGGGTCTTCCATAGCTCAATGAAGTTATGAGCTATGCCATGCAGGGACATTCAAGATGGACAGGTCATAGCCGAGACCTCTGACAAAATGTGATCCACTGGAGAAGAAAATGGCAACCCACTCCAGTATCTTTGCCATGAAAACCTCATGGACAGTATCTAAAGGAAAAAAAATATGATGCCGGAAGATGAGCCCCTCAGGTCGGAAGGTGTCCAATATGCTACCCGGGAAGTAGCGCCAGAAAGAGTGAAGCGAATGGGCTAAAGCCAAAAGGACGCTCAGCTGTGGATGCATCTGGTGGTGAAAGGAAAGTCAGAAAGTCAATCTGTAAAGATCTATTCTCCATAGGAACCTGGAATGTAAGATCCATGAATCAAGGCAAGCTAGATGTGGTCAAACAAGAGATGACAAGACTGAACATCGACATTTTAGGAATCAGCGAACTAAAAAGGACAGGAATGGGTGAATTTAATTCAGATGATCATCAGGTATACTACTGTGGGCAAGAATCAGTCAGAAGAAATGGAGTAGCCTTTATAATCACTAAAAGAGTAGGAAAAGCAATACTGCGATACAATGCCCAAAATGACAGAATGATCTCAGTTTGAATCCAATGCAAACAGTAATACAAGTCTATGCCCCAATAACTGGTGCTGAAGAGGATGAAATTGAAGCCCTACAACACCTTATAGAATTAACACCAAAAAATGATGTCCTTATCATCATGGGGGTTTGGAATGCTAAAGTAGAAAGTCAAAAGATAACCAGAATAACAGGCAAGTTTGGCCTTGAAGTACAAAATGACGCAGGGCACAGGCTGATAGAATTTTGTCAAGAGAATACGATGGTCATAGCAAATACTCTTTTCCAACAACCCAAGAGATGACTCTACACATGGACATCACCAGACGGTCAACACAGAAATCAGATTGACTATGTGCTCTGCAGCCAAAGATAGAGAAGCTCTTTACAGTCAGTAAAAACAAGACCAGAAGCTGACTGTGATTCAGATCATGAGCTTCTCGTTGCAAAATTTAGACGTATATTGAAGAAAGTAGGGAAAAGCACTAGGCCACTCAGGAATGAACTAAATCATATCCCTGATGAATATAGAGTAGAGGTGACAAATAGATTTAAGGAATTAGATCTGATAGACAGATCTGCCTGAAGAACTATGGATGGAGGTTCACAACATTGTACAAGAGATAGCAACTAAAATCATCCCAAAGAAAAAGAAAGGCAAGAAAGCAAAATGGTTGTCTGAGGAAGCTTTACAAATAGCTGAAGAAAGAAGGGAAGCAAAAGGCACGGGAGAAAGAGAAAGATACACTAGAATTCCAGAGAATAGCTAGAAGAGATAAGAATGCCTTCTTAAATGAACAGTGCAAAGAAATAGAAGAAAACAATAGAATAGAGAGGACCAGAGATCTCTTCAAGAAAACTGGAGATATAAAGGGAACGTTTCATGCAAAGATGGGCATGATAAAGGACCAAAATGGCAGGGACCTAACAGAGGCAGAAGAGATTAAGAAGAGGTGGCAAAATTACACAGAAGAACGGTTATCCGGGATGCTTAACATCCCGGATAACCATGATGGGATGGTCACTGACCTCGAGCCAGACATCCTCGAATGTGAAGTCAAATGGGCCTTAGGAAATCTGAGCAACAACAAAGACGATGCAATAAAAGTACTACACTCAATTTGCCAGCAAATTTGGAAAACTCACAGGATTGGAAAAGGTCAGTTTACATTCCAATTCCAAAGAAAGGCAATGCCAAAGAATGTTCAAACTATCACACCATTGCACTCTTTTCACATGCTAGTAAGGTTATGCTTAAAATCCTACAGGCTAGTCTCCAGCAGTATGTGGATCGAGAATTACCAGAAGTACAGGCAGGATTTCAAAGAGGCAGAGGAACTAGATATCAAATTATCAACATACGCTGGATCATGGAGAAAGCTAGGGAATTCCAGAAAAACATCTACTTCTGCTTTATTGACTATGCTAAAGCCTTTGATTGTGTGTGTTAATGCTGGGTGGATCTAACCCAATAACTCACAGGAGACAATGGTATCTCTTCATTGATTCTTTATTCAATTCAGGGTAAAGGTCACTGACCTGTCTTGTCTTTGCAGGCACACATCTGGAACTGCTGGATGCCCACATGTAGGATCCTTTTATACACCAGGGGAGGAGTCTGAGGTAAGGGGATATGATGGGATATGGGGAGGTGCCAGCCCCTGCCTGGGAGAATTAGACATTTACCCTGACAAATCCCCCTCTAAATGTCTAATTAACGGCGGACATATGATATCTGTGAACATACATGTTAGGTACATAAAACACATGATCTACATATATACACATATTTTTGATGTGAGATATGCGTGTTGCTTTTGAGGTAGTGGCTTTGTAAGTATGTCTGCTGTTTGTTGTTCAGTGTCACAGTATATGGCTTTAATGAACTCCATTTCTGAGAATTGCCTAACGTGTTTATATTTTATGTCTATGTGCCTTTATGTCTATCTCTATCCCACAGCATCTGCTTTTGATATTTCTATAGCTGCCTTGTTGTCTTCATGTATGACTATGGGGTATGTTGGTTTGGCCCAGATGTCAGTAAGTAAATCATCAAACCACACTAGGTTATTTGCGGCTTTTGATAAGCAGACGAATTGGGCTTCGGTGGTAGAAGTGGCCACCAGCTTCTGTTTTCCCGTATACCAATGTATGGGGCAATTGTTTAAGAAGACTACGTACCCGGAAGTGCTTTTTCTGCTTTTGGTGTCCCTGGCCCAGTCAGCGTCTGCATAGCAGGTTAACTTGGGTTTCTCGGACAGGTCTGGTTCGAAGCACAGCTGGGCGTTGGCACTGTGTTTCAGGTACCTGAGCAGTCTTTTTATGGCATCCCAGTGCAGGACAATGGGCTTGCTCACATGTCTGGACAGTAGATTGACAGCCAGAGCGATGTCAGGCCTTGTCCAGTTGGTGATGTAGAGTAGCGAGCCTATTGTTGACTTGTATAGCTTGTTGTCAACGAAAGTTCAGCTTCATTGTACATGCTCCTTATGAAGTCCGGTTGCATGGGTGTCTCGCAGGGTTTTGCCCCTGACATGTTGCATTTGGATAACAGTTCCATGATTTTCTCTCTTTGTAAGATCCGGAAGCCCTTGTCAGTTTTAATCACTTGCACCCCTAGGTACTTGTTTATCTTCCCTAGTGACTTCAGAGAGAAATGATTTCCTAACTCGGTGGCAAATTTATCGCATTTGGCCCTTTGCTTCCCTATGTACAATATATCATCCACATACACAAGAACACCTTCAAATGCTCCTCCCTCTCTCTTTGTGAAAAAACATTTGTCTGCAGAGGTGGCTTTGAAGCCCATGGTGTTGAGAGCTTTGGCTAGACAGTCGTACCACCTCTTGCCAGACTGTTTGAGTCCATATAAACTTTTGTTCAGGAGCCATGTGTTGTCCTTTCCATCATTGTATCCTGGTGGGGCCTTAACATAGATCTCCTTATCCAATTCTGCGTGTAGATATGCGGTTTGCACGTTGAATTGGAATATTTCCAGCCCTAGGATGGTGGCAATCACTAGGGCGCTCTTGACACTCTCAGCCCTGATTGTGGGGGAGTAGGTATCCGTGTAATCTTCCAGGTACCTTTGGGCGAAGCCTTGTGCGACCAACCTCACTTTGTAGAGCATTTTGTTGTCTTCGAGTGTTTTGACTTTGAACACCCACTTGGTCCCAATTGGCTTTTTGTTCTCAGGTGCTTGAGCTGGCGAGTATACCTGTAGTTCTCGGAGGCTCTCAATCTCCTTTTCAATGGCTTGCTTCCACCTTTCCCTCTCTTCCTGGGGGAGGCTGAGTATCTCTTCATAGGAACTGCGTGTGAAATGCTCTGTGTGTATGGACATGACGTAGTCCTCTAGTCTCTTTGGTAACTTGTTCCTACTAGATCTAGTTGGTCTGTCTGGAGGCATATCTGCTTCATGCAGGCATTCGGCTTCTTTTTCGGTGAGGCTATCTAGGTTCAGTGTGGGGTGTCCTTCTTTCCATTCCTCGGCTTTCAGTTCTTGGTGTTTGGGTCTATCTGTTTCAGTTTCCTCTGGCCCCCTGGTGGACAGTTCTTTGTCACTTTAGTTATGTGGTTGCATGTCTCTGCCAAGGAAAATGTCATTGCAGTGGAGCTTTGACCAATTCGAGTGCTCATGGAATTCCGCAGACCTGGACACAATGAATTTGTTATTGCAGTCCACAAATCTGAACCCCTTTGTTCCAGGCTCATAGCCCATGAACCTTAGTCTTTTTGACACCTTTTCTCCCTTCTTCCTTAGCTGTCGGGGAATGTGGACGTCAGCTGGGGCACCAAATACGGGTAGGTCGGCTAGGTTGGGTTTTCTATTGTACATTAATTCGTATGGGGTTTTATTGATTGAGCTTGACCACAACCTGTTTAGTGTGTAATTTGAATAGTGTAATGCCTCTGGCCAGAATGATTGGCTCATTCCAGCGTCCTCCAAAACACACCTCATCATTGTTTGGAGCAATCCGTTTTTTCGTTCTGAGACCCTATTCTGGAAGGGGGAAAAAGGGGTGGAGCTAAAATGCAATATGCCCCTCTCCCTTAACCATTTTGCAAAGTCCTTGGGCATGAATTCTGTGCCCCGGTCAGTCATTATCTGTTTGATTTTCACCCCATGTTGTAGTTCCACCCTTTTATAAAAGTCTTTGAACCTTTGGAATGTCTCATTTTTATGCTTGAGAGAGTACACACAGCCATACCTGCTGTAGTTATCTACTATGGTTAAGAAAAACCTTTTCCTGTGTCCAATGGAAGGTCTCAGTGGTCCCACTAAATCCATGTGTGCTAGCTGAAATGGGTGGTCAGTTGTGCGCTCTGACCTTTTGGGCCTCGCTTTGACCTTAATTTTTGAAGATTTACACACTGAACACTCCAAATAATTTTTGCAGTCCTTTACTTTCAAACCCTCTGTACATCCTAGCATTTTTTCTACAACCGGGAAACTGATATGTCCTAGCCTTCTGTGAAGGAGGTGGGCACAATTGTCGTGGATGGGTCTTCCCACGGATACCTTGTTTTTGCCTGGTGACACAGTGTTTGTTTCCTCCTGGGGTCCCCCTCTAGTTTCAGTGTCTTCCCACTGGTCATGGGTGATGCTTGTGTTTATACTTCCCTCGCTGTTCTCACTGGGTGTAAAGTACAGTAATCCATCATGTGTGGTTACCTTGCCAACCCTTTTTCTTTGGTTGAGTATCTGTACCCTGCCTTCCTTGAATGTTACCTCTGTGTCTGTGTCTGTTGTGAGCTTTACGATGGCTAAGACATTGTGGGGTATTTCTGGCACGTACAGTACCCCCTCTATTTCCCCAGCCCCTGGTATATGTACATTCCCTCTCCCTATGACCTTGGCTGTGCTCTGGTTAGCCATTCTGATCTTGAAGTCTGTCTCTACAAGGGAGGTGAATAGATTGTGGTTGTGTGTTGTATGATTAATGGCTCCTGAATCCAGAAGCCACATGTTCTCATCTATCCCCTGCTTGGGGTCTGCTTTACCATGCCTGAACCTGTACATGATCCCTGGGTTGCTATCTCTGGAAACATCCCTGTGTTCACTGCTTTTTCTAGGGTTGGGTGACCACCCACATCCCCGTTCCATGAAATGTCTGCGGTCTGGTGACCGTCTCTCTCTATATCCCCTGTCCCTATCACCTCTGGGGCAATCCCTCCTTAAATGATTCCTGGACCCACAGGAAAAACACTCTGGGGCAACCTTTCCCCTGTCCTGGAACGCAACCCTTTTGGTGGGTCTGGGGTCCTTTCTTGACATGTGGCGGTCCCTCCTTAAATTATCCTCTGCAATAAGGTGGTTAGTGAGTGTGTCTAATGTTAAGTGTTCTAGACTGAGGCTGTCCAATTGCATCACAAAGTTGTACCAGCTACTGTCTAAAGAGTTTATGACTATACTCATCATACTCTCCTCAGTGATTGCTTCACCCCTATGCATTAATTCAGTCCTGGTTGTGTTAAGTTTTAACAGGTGTTCACTCATGGGGACCCCTGGTCTAAGTCTGGCAGAATGGAATTCTCTGGAAATCCTAGTTGTGGTTGCTCTACTTCTGCTGTAAAAAAGGTTATAAAGTTTTTGTGTCACTTCATGCACTGTCATGTGATTCCCTATGCTTGGGTACAAAGTTGGAGAAATACTGGTTAATAAAATACAAAAAGCCCTGTGGTGGTTACAGTCAATTTCAAAAGTCCAGGGTTTCTGGGGTGGATCTGATATTAGGAAAAGTAAGTTTTCTTTCATAAAAACTATCTGCAGCTGTTGACTCCACTCTAGAAGATTTTTTCCATCTATTTGCAGTTTGGGAAAGTTGACAGGTAAAGCCCCAGAATTGTTAGAATGGTTATTTACAGAGGGTAGCTGTCCATGGTTTTGTGAGTGAGGGAACTCACAATATGGCATGGGAATGGCTATTCTGTACTGACTTGTCTCTATGTTCTGACTTATCTCTGTGTTCCTCCCTTCTCTTCCTGCAGGTGGCATCTGAGTATGTGCTAGGCCCATTTCATGCTGGAGGCAGTCTGGAGGGGAGCTCATGGCTGCAGTTCTCAGGCCTAGGGCTAGGCCTGCTGGTGGAGCACTTGACTCACCCCTGGTGGGTCTGGATGCATCGTGGGACCCTGGAAGTCACTGCTGGGCTGTGTAGTCCCCAGCGAAGAATGGTTGGAGGCTCGGGATCGAAACGGTCGTAAGTCGAGGATTTTTGAGGATCAGTGGTGCGGCAGCAGCGGTGGTGGTGATGGCTGGTCCTGATCCGGATGTGCTGGCCCCTGGTCGGTTGGAGAAGCCTGGCAGAGGTCGCGGAGCAGGTAGGTAGCTGACGCGTCTTTCTTCTCTTGGATCCCTCGTAGTTAGTGAGGCGGGTGGTGAGTTCGAGTCCTGCCTTTGTTCTGCTCCATAGGCAGTCGGGGTTTCTTGTTCATCGTGGAAGCACGTTGCCCCCTTTTGTAGTGATAGAGTTGGTGTCTCGTAGCTGGTGGTCACTCTGGTGCCTTCTTGGCCCTCGAGATTTTCCTTGCGGCTTGCGGTTGGTGCGGGAGGCTTGAATGTGGAGCCAAAGGCTGCTGCTAGAGTCTCTATTGCTTTCTCTATCTCGAGCACGCTAGGCAAGTTCTGGTTTACTTGGACTTGTCTATTGCAGTTATTTTCGGGGTGCCCCTCATTCATTTCAGGGCCTTGGCTGGTTCCCACCATTGGATTCAAATCCTGGCTTCCCATTGGTTGCTGGCCATTCCAAGATGGCCACTGGGAAATTGGCGCAAAACTGAGCCCCTCTATGTCCAGGGCCTCTGCGAGGGAATCCCTTTCCCTTACCGGGCTGGCGTCTTCTTGGGCCTGTTCTTGGGTGCTCATCGCTGCTCCATGGGTTTCTAGGAGGCCTTGGATTTTTGTGATGAGCTCTCCATTGCTGATGGGCGCTTCCATCATTTTCAGCAGGGCCATTCTCAGTTCGTCTTCCTCTCGTGGCTCTTCTCTTTCATGGTCATCTGCTTCCTCCCGTGGTCTCTCTTTGTAGAGGAGTGGGCCCTGCTCGATGTCCTGTCCACTTCCAGTTGGGGTGGCTCTTGGCATGGCACTTTTGGGTGTCAGTTGAGCAGCCATCCTCTTGGTGAATGCCATGGTGTTTACTCTGCTCTTCTTATCAGAGTGAACGGCTTGTTCAGTCATTCTTTAGAGTTATGGGCAACCATCCTCTGCTGCCAATTTGTTAATGCTGGGTGGATCTAACCCAATAACTCACAGGAGACAATGGTATCTCTTCATTGATTCTTTATTCAATTCTGGGTAAAGGTCACTGACCTCTGTCTTGTCTTTGCAGACACACATCTGGAACTGCTGGATGCCCACGGGTAGGATCCTTTTATACACCAGGGGAGGAGTCTGAGGTAAGGGGGTATGATGGGATATGGGGAGGTGCCAGCCCCTGCCTGGGAGAATTAGACATTTACCCTGACAGTGTGGATCACAACAAATTGTGGCAAGTTCTTAAAGAGATGGGAGTACCAGACCATCTTATTTGTCTCTTGAGAAACGTATATGTGAGTCAAGAAGTAACAGTGAGAACTGGACACAGAACCACCGATTGGTTCAAAATTGGGAAAGGAGTCCGGCAAGTCTGTATACTGTTGCCCTGCCTATTTAATTTATTTGCAGAGCACATCATGAGAAAGGCGGGGCTAGATGAATCAAAAGTTGGAATTAAGATTGCTGGGAGAAATATCAACAACCTCAGATATGCAGATGATACCACTCTAATGGCAGAAAGTGAAGAGGAACTAAAGAGCCTCTTGGTGTGGGTGAAGAAGAAGAGTGCAAAAGTTGGCTTGAAACTCAACATTAAGAAAACTAAAATCATGGCATCTGGCCCTCTCAATTCCTGGCAAATAGATGCGGAAGAAATGGAGGTAGTGACAGATTTTATTTTCCTGGGCTCCAAGATCACCGCAGATGGGGACTGCAGTCAAGAAATTAAAAGACGCTTCATCCTGGGGAGGAAAGGTATGGCAAATCTAGACAGCGTACTAAAAAGCAGAGACATCACCCTGCCAACAAAAGTGTGTATAGTCAAGTGTGTACAGTTGCAATGTATGGCTGTGAAAATTGGACCATAAGGAAGGCTGAGCGCCAAAGAATTAAGGCATTTGAACTATAGTGCTGGAGAAGACTCCTACAAGTACCTTGGACTGCAAGGCGATCAAACCGGTCAGTCCTAGAGGAGATCAATCCTGACTGCTCTTTAGAAGGCCAGCTCCTGAAGATGAAACTCAAATACTTTGGCCACCTAATGAGAAGGAAGGAATCACTGGAGAAGAGCCTAATGCTGGGAAAGATTGAGGGCAAAAGAAGACAGCAGAGGGAACAGCAGAGAATGAGGTGGCTGAATGAAGTCACTGAAGCAGTAGGCGTGAGCTTACATGGACTCCAGAGGATGGTAGAGGACAGGAAGGCCTGGAGGAACGTTGTCTATGGGGTCATGATGGATTGGACACGACTTTGCAATTAACAACAACAACTGCATTCTAACAACTGCACCACCATGGGAAATTCTATCATCAACTTTCAGCAACCACTCAAACAAGCTTATGTGGGTCACATAAAGAGGTTCCAGAAGCTATCTGTAATCCTGAGGATACAGAGGATATAGTCCCAATTCCTCTTTTATCAAAAAAACTTCCATTCACTCTGAAGTTATTGTAGGTTGGAAAGCATTTCTTGAAAGTAGAGTTCTGAATAACTGCTGATCCAACTAATCATTTGGCCATTAAAAGCCAAATTGCCTGAATGAAAATCACAATTCTAATATCTCATACTCCTGTATCTATATCGAACTATATCAATCTTAGTAACATGTAGCATTTTAATTACAGATAATCCTAAAACCAATTTAGGATATTAAGAATATTTAATTTTCTTAAGTGAATAATAATTTTTCCAAACATATTTTTAATATTATTCATTAGTAGAGAATCCAGTATCACTGGATATTGGCAAGAACATATTTCAGCTTGCATTTTAAGATGTAAGATGTAAGATATGTGTTCAACTTTATAGTAAATGGGTAAAATATTTTAAAAGTTTTTTTAAAAAATAATTTTATTTTGCTCCACTGATATAGACAATTAAGCATTAAGAGTGTTGATGACATTTAAAAACTTATTTTTCTGTTTCCTTAATTTTCAACGTCAAATTTGCTTTGACACTATAAAGCTAATTAATTTTACAATGACTAGTTGGACTGTTACAGAAATATTTTAGTGTACATTCAGATTATGGGTTGCTTTATGATTTTGTAATAATGCCAAACTAAGCTACTGATTTCTATAATGGGTTGCAAAAAATGTTTCAAGTTTAAGGTAGCAGTGTACTGAGCTCAAAACAAAACTCATCTGTTATGTAAGCTTGGTTCAACACTTTCAGAGAGGGAGAAGGTTTTTTATACATATATAAACAGATATAAGGGATGCGGTGGCTCAGTGGCTAAGATGCTGAGCTTGTCAATCAGAAGTTCAGCAGTTTGAATCTCCAGCACCGCATAATGGAGTGAGCTCCTGTTACTTATCCCAGCTTCTGCCAACCTAGCAGTTTGAAAGCAAAATACAAGTAGAAGAATAGGAATCACTTTGGTGGGAAGGTAACAGCACTCAGTGTGCCTTCGGCGTTTAGTCATGCCAGCCACATGACCATGGAGACGTCTTCGGAGAGCACTGTCTCTTCGGCTTAGAAATGAAGATGAGCACCACCCCAGAGCTGGAAACGACTAGCACACATGTGCAGAGGACCTTCACCTTTACACAGATATTTGCAGTGTTTTAAAATATAAATAAAATCATGAAAACAATTAAGTGATATCCTGCATGTCAATATATTCTCAACCACATCTTCCAGATTAAATCCTTGTTAGGGGACTTACAATTGGAATAAATGAACAAGACTTTAGTTTTTAGAATTATTTTGGGTGGTTCTGCTGATGCAGAATTCAGGTCTGCAATGCTGTAAAATGTGGAATGAATATAGCCAGATGCATTCTATCTTTAAATGCTAACAAAGGAAAAGAATTATCATTCTTTTAATGGTATCAGCAGAAACCTTACCTCACAAAAGGGGTGTGTGTGTCACATATGACAAAGGACATAGTTTTGAACTGTCATTTTTGGGCCTATAACTAGGGTTGCCAGGTCTGCTTCCAAAAAATAGCGGACAAGTGGGAGGTGGGGGTGGGGGGTTAAGTAGTAAAAAATAAAAAAAATTACAATTAAATTATATATTTTCTTACAAACATTTTAACACGTTAAAATAATCACTTCAAAACTTTACTTAAAATTCAAAACATCAAATATATTATAATAATATGTAAAATATTAAATTACATTTTACTTTGCTGTTGTGTGTATTTTTTATTTGACTGCATAGCTTTGATCAATTCTTTGTGTTTAAGGAATAATTCTTTAATTTTAGTACAATGTTGAGAAATATTAAAAAATATACAAAGTTCACTTCGAACTGATGGTACAAGCAGTCGATTACGTTTGTCAGTCCACAAATTTCCCATGATGCTGAAAATTCGTTCAACGTTGCATTTGATACTGGAATTGATGTACAATACTGGAACAGTTTCAGTAAACTCGGAGCTGGCTCTTTCTTGAAAAAGTACGTCCACTTATCAAGGGATGAATCGCCTTGCAGATGAACATAAACTTCTTCTAAGGCAGAAATTTCATCGAAGAGAGTGTTGGGTGGAAGTTCTTCTCGCCATGGTGATAATAACCAGATGTTCGTCATTTCTTCTAAAGTTGGAGGATTATTGCGATCAATTAGATTGAAAAAACTTAGCATCTCATATATTGAATCGGTAAAATTATACCACTTTTCTAGGTATGCAATGGCTCTTTGATACACGTTGACAGCTTCTTTCTTGAACTTTTACACAGCATTCTCAGGCAAATGTTTTTTACGTAAGGCAAATAAAACTTTCATTCCAAAAAACTGTTCATCGTATTTTTTTTGCAGAGAATCACACAGCTTACACATGATAATGTGAAGATCACATGCAAGAATTTTCTTGCTTTCCAGATTCAGTAGGGTGTCTTGCATTATTGACATGAAGAAGTGCATGAAATATAAATACAATTCTGAAATTGTTGCTTCATCATCCTTTGCGAGTTCATTTTCTTGATCCGAAATAAGGTTCCAGATAACCTTATGGCACTCATCAGATCCAAGAGAAATAAAATATGATTTTAGAGATATCCAGTTTAAAAGAAGTCTTTCGACCTCTTTAAACAAACTTAACCAACATGTTGGAACATGGCGCAAAACTTCATGGAATTCTGACTCGCAAAACTCAAAAAATGATTTCAACTCTTCTCGTTTCTTCGCAGAATTCGAAAATTTGGCAAAAACCTTCAGCACTACATTTTCGATATCAAAAGATAACTGCTTTAATGCATTTTTTGCACTGTTGTGTAAAATGTGATTATTGCAATGAGCAGCTACAATATTGTCATTTTCCAGCAATAATTTTTGGTAAACAGATTTGTTCACTCCATAATTGACCGATGCATTATCTGCTGAGTAAAGCTTTTGAATAAAAAAAATGTCCACTATTTTGTGAAAAAAAATAGTGAACATAATGTGAAAAAAGTGGACTGTCCGCTCAAATAGTGGACACCTGGCAACCCTACTCAGAGAGCCTCCATTGCCCATAAGGCAAAATTTGCTGGGATAGTTTTATCGTGTAATACAAATATTTATTTGGATTTAAAATACTTTTCTTGGAGAACTCTTGGAGAATGATGCTGCTGAAGTGAACAATTTGCAAGGTCGGAAGAAGCAGGTGGCTTCTTCTTTCCAAGTGTGTTGCATTTTTCCGTGAATGAATTATTCTGTACATAATATACATGTTCAACAAAGCAATTCAGAGGGACCATAAGATGACAGCTTAAAAGTACCATGATGTATTTTTAACCAAATACCACTTCTCTCTCCTTCCTGTTTGATTGAAAGCAGTGAACAGTCTATCCCAACTTGGTGCCCATTAGATGCTTTGGATGTCAGTTCCCATAATAGAAGAGGACATCAGTTTAGGAAGACTGGCATAAATATTAATCCATCTTTTTGTCCATATGAAAATCCAATAACTAATTACTAATTCAAGGATAGTTGAAAATGAAATGTACAAATAGGTCTGTACTTGTATTTACACATACACACACAGATGCCCATCAGGCACATAAAGACTCCAAGAAACTACCTCCTGATGTGCTAGTTTTTATGGGTAGAAGAAAGAAGTCATAATATAGTTATTATAATCCTAACATATACATTTGATACATTTGTATCATACTCTACTAAACATTCAAATCTCAGCACTGAATCATAATATTGGTACAATGATAAATTTCTAATTGACAATGCAGGTGTGAAACTATCACCATGTGTTTTTCAACAGTGGAAGCATTTGTAATGCACATTTATTTTTTTGTTTGTATGGAAGCAACATGAAAAAGAAGCATTCTCATAACTAGAAGACACAGTTTTCTTAATTTAATTCAGTGTTTATTTAAAGCACAATAATTGAAATTTGCTTTACTTGAAATTTCTGAATGCACAAAGGAAGGATATATTTTATTATTAGTAAAGTTGCTTTTGGGCTCCTATTTGTTATTTCAATTATTTAAGCATATCTCAAAGGAAATACCGTTTGTACCTTGTTATTCCCTAAACTGTTTCTCAATGAAACTTTGAGCCGAGATTCTTATCTTTATATTTATCTCCTTAAAAATTCCCTTGATAGTGCGTGAAAAGTAAGGATAACATGGAAATGGGAACAGATCTGAGTAGAATATTGTTACACAGTTAACACTATATATAGATTTACAGCAACATTATAAAGCAAAATAATTAATAGTTTACACTAAGAGGTATTAACAACTACATTTCAAAATATTTTTCAACTGAGGTTCTTATATTTATAACATTTGAATATAACTTGAATGATTCTGTCCCATGGCCTATGAAATGATTATTTGCATTCTAGACATTCATAAATCCAAACTGTTATGTTTATAACAATAAGTCATTCTTTTAATACAATATGTTTTGTCAACACATTTCACCTAGCCAATTACAAATATGATATCACTGATGATTGATTTTTTTGTTCTTCAATTCATAGTTGCAGGAATTGAGAAATTTAAAAAAGAAGGACTTCGTAGGAATGAAATATACACTGTCTTGAATCACATATGATGGTTCCAAAATGGTTTGGGGAAAGACCATGCAATGTATTTGACAATGTAAAACAAACAAACAAAAACACACATAAACTGATAGTTGACTAAATAAGTATTATCTAATATAATTTTTACTTTGACTCTTGGTACTCATGGTAAATGGGAGGACAAGGTCACTACGTTGGACAAGATGACTATGTTTCTCTTGATTCTGATAGAAGTCTTGGCAATAGTTAGTATCTTTAGTTATGAAATTTTCCTACTTAATTTGAATTTGGACTGATCCTCTTTGACTGACATTATTATGATAATTGGCCGCACTGTCATCCAAGTGTTTAGACTGGGTTTGGCATTTTTGTCCATCTATGGAGTCGTATCCAAGATCAGATTGATACTGTTTAATAATATTAACAATATAAAAACTGAAGGTAATATTGTAAAGGTCAAGTGGCTGGATTGGGATTGTACCGAAGATACCTATTACTATTGATACTGTCTTTGCTTGGTTTTCTTATTTCTATATACTACCATATGTTGGTTAAAGATATTAATAGATGGAAATAAAAAATATAGACATTTATGCATCAATATTTGCTAAAAAGTTTTAAAGATCCTATCAAGGGACTACCAAGATAAGAGACCAAAATTGGTGTTTGCATTCTAATTAAAACACTGCAGTTTGACAGTACTTAAAACAAGACTGTTTTCAAATCACCAATCAAAATTTAAAGAACTAAAAGTATTAAACAGCTTGGATGGTTGAGATGGATAGTTTAAAAGGAGTTGTGATAACATTTGTTTACTGTATTCAACTCTTATGATTCAAAGCTAATTATTTTGTATTTTATCAAGAGACTATCCATTGTAGTGACAAAATTAAATGTATTTTGAGTCTTGCAGGTGATATTTATCTGCCTGCTCTATTAGAAAAACCGTGTCATATTCCATCTAACATATATTACTTTTTCAATTTCCTGTCTGTAATACTTTTTAAATATTTTTTTAGGCTGAGACTACAGTATATCTCCTTGCTCACAAGCTCTTAACTCATTATAATTATGCTAATGACCTTAACCCATAAAAATTATCACCTTTTCACAGATGAACAATAATTAATCAGTGACCATCGCTCTTGCTCCCCATCCCAGTGGATGTGTCTGTGTGTGTGTGTGTTATATAAAATGATGGGAGAAAACTGAAATTTAACACATCCTTTTCAATCATTCATGCTCTTCTGTTCTTTTTCTGCTAGTTCTTCAGTGGATAATGAAACACAAAAAAAAGCAGTTGCAAAGTAATAGCAATAGCAAAATAATTTATGTTTTGATTCTTACTTTTCGCAGCTGCAAAGATAAGAAAACAGCAAATCTATTGAAAGTGGTAATCTCCTGCTTCCTTTTGATGTTGGTTTCTTATTCTAATCTTTATCAAATTAAAAACTGAAAACAACTAGATTTTGCATACATATGCAAAATCTTGCTCCACCTAATCACGGTGTTTATTAATTTCAGTGAGAATTAAAGCCAATCATGTACTTAATTTGAACAAAATAGATTTAAACATGACCAAGATGAAAGAGATTTTTTTTTAATTTAAGAGATTTTTACTCCTTAAAAGAATAAAGAAGATTGATGCAGATTATTTTTTTTTTGCTGACTATGAAAAACTAATAATTAGGGCTTCCTGATAATCTATATAAGCCTCTTATATTGGCTCTTAACTTGAGTACAATTTCAGTAAAAGGGCAGCTATTTTCCCAGACTTCTAACATTGTAATGTGTTAAACTGACACTTAACATCATAAAATAAAGATGAAATAGCCTTAGGGATAACATTTTGTTTAGGTGTTTAATAAGACCTACTCTATTAATTTCAAAGGGCTTGACAAAGTTTGCTTTCCTTTTAGTTGATCAATTTTTAATTGGTTGATATTTGGGGTGCCATGATCCTGATAACAGTATATAGAAAATAACATCTGAAGAGGGTTATTTGATCCTGATAACAATATATAGAAAATAACATCTGAAGAGTGTTATTTTTTTCAAATGTCTTCTTGGTTACTGGAACACAGAATGTACGAAATGAAGAAATAATATCTATACTGAATCTTTATATTGAAGAGAAAAGAAATGAGGGGATCTGGTGCCAAATATCACATTTTCCTGGTAATCAAAAGTAATGCAATAGAGAATATGGAATGGACTAATGTGAATGAAGATTCCCAGAAAATAACTGGGAAATGACCTCAGACAGAAAACAGAATGATCAGTGTTGGTAGTGTAACAGAAAAGAATAAATGAGCATTGACAAGAAGTTGTCCTCACATGTTTCAGATTCCAGAGTTAGATTATGTGAATCCATTTCCATTGTTTTCTTATAATTTTTGGGCTATCTATCTATTCACTCTGACTTTATCACGATCTCTACTTCTATGTAGAACAGTGTTTCTTCAAACTTTAAGATGCGTGGGCTTCAACTCCCAGAATTGTCTACCCAGAAAATAAGAATTTTATTTGTTTGTTTGTTTGTTTAGTTATTTATTTCAATTTATAAGATGCCTAAAAGCTGTGGTAGCACAGTGGTTGGAATGCAGTGGAATTCTGTCAGCTTCCAGCACTTCGATTCTTACCAGATCAAGGCTGACTCAGCTTTCCATCCTTCCAAGGTTGGTAAAATGAGGACCCATATTGTTGGGGGCAATATTTAATATACTATAAACTGCTTAGAGAGTGCTGTAAAGCACTGTAATGTGGTATGTAAGTCTAAGGGCTATTGTTATTCAACCAACAATTCTAGGCAGGAGAACTTCTAGTTGATGTCGTGGCGAGAACAGTTTGGAAATTAGTGGGCTCCACTGAGCCTTGCAAAATCCAGCCAGTAACTGCTGTTGGGAGGCCCTACAGGGTTAAAGCCACCTTGTAGGGGTGGCAAAGAAAAGAGAGGCACTTTATGGACCTCTCCATAAAGGAGGCACTTTATGGAGCACTTTATGGAATTTGCAATTTCCTCATTAGGTCCGAAGCAAGCTCTCCCGAATGGCAGCAGGGATGACGGCCATTTCGGCAGTCACAAGCTGGGACAACCAGGACCATAAGGTTTATGCTGGAGTGGTCCGTGCACAGAACATTGAAGCTGGATGAGATATCTTCCAACTCTTACTCTAAAGATTTAATTTAAGTACAAGAATTTTAAAAGATAATCTCCAAGTTTAAGGAAGCGGCAATCAGACACACAGAGAAGATTAAAAACTAAAAATTAAGAAGCGAAAGAAATGCCCAAGGGAAGCTTTAAAATACAGAAAGCCTGGAAAAAAGCTTAAACAATTTGAAAGGTGATTTTTGGGAGAAACTGTCTTGCTTATTTGTATTTTTAAATCCCCTGGACTTATTGGATAATCAGCTGTTTTTGACATACTGTTTAATGTTGAATTTGGGAGCAGGAGAGCCATCTACTGGAAGAAGAGGAGCACTACAGCACTATAACATCAGTATTCTTAGTGAAAGTAAGGTCCAATACACATAAAGTCTAATACACAAAATAGAAGAAAGTAAATAACATCTGGAAGGCGGCCTGACCTTGATTTGGATATTTTGATTTGGATATTTTGAAATATACAATGAGTTGAATATTTTGGATATTTTGAAAATTCCTAATGAGTTTCTTTTTCCTCTTGAAGATTTCTAAGATGAATTAAATTGCAAATAACTAAACTTTATTGAATCTGGCTATTGGATTATGGATTTGAAAGATTGGAGGAACCTAATGGATTAATTTGGATTTGGATTATTAAGGCTATTTGACAGAGCATTTTACGAGGCAAAAGAAAGGTGATAGAAGAAAAGGGGAAAGAAGAAAAATTAAATAAAACTTTAAAATTTGGACAATTGGGAAGATATGTAATTGGAAAATCACAAGGCTGTAAATTACTAAAAAAGTTAAGATTATAAACATGGGATTTGGAGACATAACTACAGGATTGATTGAATTTTATTAAGTGGGAGTTTTTAAATATTGAGATGTTGGAACTAAAGAGGAATACTGAGTAATTTCTATTAAATTGTTACAAAATGGATTTACAGGGAAAAATAGAGGCAAATGAAGAAATAATTTTAATGCTCAAAACATCCATGAAACTATAAAGAACAATAAGCGGACAAGGGGATTGTCTAAAGATAAAGAAATGAGTGTAGAAGCTACTCAACAATTTGGGGGGGAAGACGAACATGATACTCAGGAAAGAGATGAGAAATTAGAAGAAGTGGAAGGGAAAAATCAAAATGATATGCAAGAAGATAAAGATAATAAAGAGAAAGGATTAATAAGTAGGAATCAATGAGATAATTCTTTAAAAACTTATAATAGAATAGAGAGAGAAAAAGAAAAATCAATTCAAAAAATTCTAGGCAGGTGATAATCGCTTTAAAAATCACTTTAAAATCAAGAATAAAGAGAAACAATTTAAAGTAATTCAGTGAGATATAACCAGGAATACTATGATGGGCAAACCCAAAATCCTTACTCAATGCCCAGGAAAAAAAGCAGTTTTGGTGTTTCAAAAAGCAGAAGGGTTAGGGCTATCCAAAATATCAGATTGTCATATGTTGTTTCATAGGGAAGGCACTGTAACAAAAAGGGCACACCCCTACATCTCTTTAGTTGCCATTGTTTCATTGAACATGTCAGAACTTTTAGGACAAACAGAAATGATTCGTAGAATATGGTCCCACAGAAAATCAAGCCCTGTGCCATGAAGAACTTTAATACTAAGACATTCCCATAACAGTTAGGAAATGATAAAAAAAGTGAATAGATATCCCTTTGAGAATTGGGTGCAATTGGTGTGCAAAACAGATCTGTGCAAAAGCATTTCTAACTATAGCTGCCATTTGTACCTGCATCCAGGAAATTATAAAATTTATAGTCCCTCATCCCCACTAGCGTTGAGCCAAAAAGGGATCTTAGAGGTCTTCTAGTCCAGGGATGTCAAACTCGATTTCATTGAGGGCCACATCAGGGTTGTGTTTGACCTTGGGGCTGGGATGGGCTGGGGTGTAGATGGGGGTGGGGATGGCCATAGTGGGCATGGCCATGATGGGCGTTTCACACAAAATGACTCAAGGTGCATTTTCCCCCTTTACATTCAAAACAGCTATTCCAGACAAAAGGAGATTTACTTTCTGGCACAAATAGTCTCAATTCTATAATGTAGAGATTAAAGACATGTAGTGTCCCCATCTGCTATGGAGCTTGACCCTTTTGTATAGGAGCAGAGCATAAATGAACTGACAATTTCTCCAGATGTCTTTAAAAACTGTGTCCAACTGTCTATCAATCTTTGTTACTCTGACACAGCCCTACAGGAGGACTTAATATTAGTAATAATTTACAAAATTGATATACTACCCAATTCCCAATGACCCTGGGTGGCTCACAACAATAAAAAAATTTACAATTAAATCAATCACAGGTAAAAGATTAAGATAAAAGATGACAAACTCAGTGATATGAGGGGGCTCACTCTCTCATCAAAGACCTGACTGAAGAGCCAGATGTTTTTGGCTCTTCTGAACAACAGATCTTGGAGGGTACCTAGTTTTAGTTGGCAGATGCTGCTAAAGAGAAGGTGAAGAAGATGCTGCCTCCTGCAGCACTCTCCCAGCCAAAATGGGCCATGGGGGATGGGGGCTCATGTGGGCCTGCCACATCCCATTTTTGGCCTGGACACACTCTGCTGGCCAAAATGGGTGATTCATCCAGCCTCGGTGATTTCCAAAACACCTTTGCAACATATTATTGGCTACTGATGGGGTATCAGATTGGGGGTTGAAGGGGAAAAGTTAGCCTAATGCTTTGTGCCTAAATTTCAGACTCTGCCTGACTTTTCTGCAATCACTATCTCTCAGTAAAAGTTTTGAAATGTAAACTGTTTCAAGAGTTTTACTTTTTTGGGAAGGTAGTTGAGGTAAGTCCTTACATTAGATGGAGCCTGCAAATTGGTTCACCCAGAGTGGCACCCACCCTACTGTGGGGACCGTGCAAATGATGTCAACTCAAGACAGCGATCAAGAAGAAACCAAATGCTGGGGTGAGGCTTTGGTCAAACTTCAGCTGGCCATAAGCTTCGATGGAGGGAGGAAGCTGTTAGCCTGGGAGACTCAGCCTAGATGGTCCATAGGCGTTGGGAAGAAGGACTGGGAAGGGAATACAAAAGGAGTCACCCTCACCAGAGGCAGTCATTGGAAAGGATGGAGAGAGGAGCTGGCAATGCTGGAGGACAAGGAGAATGAAGAGGATGAACCCAACTGTGCTGATCTCTTCAGGAGGCAAGCCATGCAATTCATGATGGATGCTTTTCAAAATCTGAAAGCAAGAGAGGCCCAGGCTCACATGTGAGAGAGCTTCATATGTTGGAACCAGCTGGAGGAACAGATAGAGAGCCCTCATCCCTGGATACCCTGGTGGCAGACACCCTGGCGGGGAGAGCAACAACAGCAGAGATCCCACAGATAGACACCGCAAGGGCAGAAAATGCCTTGAAGCTGGGAGATGCCATAGCTCCTCATGGAGAGAAGTCCCCTGCCCTTGGCATGAAATTCAACAGAGATTCCCAGCAGCTGGGATTTTTCCTAGCCCAAGTTCTAATCTATATGCAGGAATAAGGAAATAAAATCCCTACTGTGTGGGCTAAGGTCCAAATGATGACTTGTACAATGCATGCATTGCCAGCCCCCCCACCCCCATTTGTCTCTATGACTGGTGTGTGCTGGCTGAGGAGGTGGAGATTGATTAAAACCGAAACAAGTATCATGGTGTCAAGGCATGGAAAACATCCACCCTGCTTGAGAGAAAGAAAGAGATTGCTAGGAACCAAGCCCAGCCACAACATTCTTCAGTTTACTTCAAGTGTGGAAAAGAAGGCCATTGGGCAGCAGAGTGCCAAGCAAACTGTGCCATCAAGAAAGGGAAAGCAATTCAGAGAGGAAAAGCAGCAAGGACACAATCCCGGGCAAAGGAGAAGACTCTGAAAGGTTCAGAGGACATGGAGTTCATTGGCTCCCCCAACTGAGAGGAGAAAACTCTGACACCACCAGTGGCTGACTGACAGTGACTCAGATGATGACTCCTTGGTAAGTGGTCCCATTGCCCCTGTAACCATGCACATTGAATTAAAACTCTCTGGAACTGGACAGAAAGCCTCTCTAAAAGGCTTTCTGGAACTGGACAGAAAGCCTCTCTAAAAGGCTTTCTGGAACTGGACAGAAAGCCTCCCTTCTAGACTCTGGGTTCACTAGATGTCTTGTAAGTCTGGCTCTGGTAGAGAAACTGGGGATTCGCCTGAGGATGCTTAAAACTCCAATTGCATTTTGCCAGCTGGATGGCTCAGTTGTGTGGGGAATTCCTGCCACATTTGCTACTAAACCTTTGGAGTTGCAGATGGGGGCCCACTGAAAGACTCTAAGCTTTATAGTCACCCCAGGGATGGTTGTGAGACTGGCCTGGTTGAAATGATGGAAACCCCAAGTGGATTGAAGAAAGGACTGTTAAAATTCCCACCAGGCGAAAAATCCCAACGCAGCTGAAAACACCTAATTAAGGGACTTTTGCATCATGAGATGGGAGCCACAATGCAAGGGAGACCCCTACTGGCCATTCCAGAGGAGTATTGGGACCTGAGGGAAGTTTTCAGTGAAAAGAAGTTGGATGAGCTTTCCTCCCACCAAACCACAGACTGTGCCATTGAAATTATCCCAGGGGCTAAACTACCAAAACCAAAACTCTACTCAATGACTCCTAGAGAGCAAGATGAACTCCGCATGTCCATCGACAAGTACCTGGCTCAGGGTTTTATCCAACCAGCTAGATCTTGAGTGGCCACCCAGTTCTATTTAGATAAAAGAAAGATGGGTCTTTACATCTCTGCATAAATTACAGGTCTCTTAATACTATTTGCATGAAAAACATGTATTCCATTCCCCTCATGAAAGATATGCTAGCCCATCTGGTGAGGGGGAGGATTTTCACTAAGTTGGACTTTGGGAGTCTTACTATCATGTTATAGGATCCGAAAAGGAGATGAGCAAGGGGTGCCCACAATATTCATGCAACTGATCAATGAGGTCTTACATAAGCACCTATACAAAGGAGTTCTGGTGTATTTGGATGACATTTTAATCTACTCAGAAACAAAAACTGAAAATGTAAAACTTGTTAGAGTGGTCCTACAGAAGCTCTGTGCAGCTAATTTTATGCTAAACTGTCCAAATGTGAATTTCATCAGGACAAAATGGACTTTTGGGGCTACCAAATCTCCCATGAGGGAATTGAAATGGATCTAGAGAAAGTATGGGCTGTGTTAGAGTGGGCACCGCAGTTGCAGGGAATAACTGGAAATCCCATCATTATGATGATTTTTGAGAGGGCGTAAGTTGAGACAAAAGTCAATCATGCTGTGGTCACTGTTGGAGAATGGTTCTTTTATTTGTAGTCCATAAATTGAATTTAAACTATTGCAGAAGATGAGATCAAGGCAGTTGTTGAGTCTAGTGTTATTAGATACTAGTTGATCAAGTCCCAGATTAGTTACAGTATTGTACAGGGTTGCATATATAGGTTCAGTTGTACATTCATTTAGGGTCCAATTAATAAGTGGTAAGTTAAGATCATCAAGAAAGATTATTTGGTGTGGGCAGGAGGCTGCCCAGGTTAGTAGTGAAGTTAACTTGTTTGCATGTTCGATGTCATAATCTCTGTAACAAAATAAGAATCGAAATGTGGTATTTAAGGACAGGTCGCAGACGATGGTCTCAGGAAAAGCAAGTTCGCATGTAATTGTTGTGGCCCCGCCCTCTGAGCCTGTCCCATCGGAGGAAGAAAGCTCCGAGCATGAGGAAGAGGAGTCAGCCAGGCCTCCCTCTCCAGGCCCCTCCCCTCTGGCATTGTCTCAGGTGCCGGCCGAGGGAGAGGAGATTAGCAGGGAGACAGGTGGCTTGGATCAGAGTGACGGAGAAACATCATTCCTGGACGCACACCTCCGAAGGCGTGATAAACGATTGCAGCAGCTCAGGAGGCGTGCTATGGATTAGAACTGAGTCACTGGACCACACCCCAGAGACTATATAATAGAGGGTGGTGGTCAGTGATCCTTGTGACGAACAAAACTAACCTTGGATAGTCACTAAAGCCTCGTTCGGAACTGCTGAGAGAAATATTTGTTGTTGTTGGACATTTGGAAGCTGAGTATTTATCTTTCTGTTTTTCTGTGAAAATAAAGGCACTTGGCAGACGGTGTGTCTATTGCTGCCACGTTGGAGATAAAGAAACTGGGTGTGTTCCAAAGTGTTTCCTTAATCCTCGGCTGGCTGTGTTTGTGTGTGTGTGTGGACGGGGACAGATCAGTAACTTGAATATTTTTTAGATGTAGGGACTTTTTGTAGAAGATAGCAACACCACCTTCTCTACAGATTTCACGATTTAACTGATAAACATGATAGTCTCTTACTGTAGTAATAGAGTCAGGGAGGCATGTATTCAGTCAAGTTTCACAGACAAATATAATGTTGAATATAGCCATATTTAGTAAGAGGAGGAATTCAGGTATTTTATTTACAAAGCTTCTTGCATTAAGTAGCTTGCATTTAAGGTTGGTAGTAGTTGTTGTAGAGGAAGTTTGGGGCATGCATGCCTAGTTTTGGATGATGGGGGGTTGAATGGGGGAGGATTGGGTGTTAGGATGTGGGTTGTGGGACTTTCTTTTGATACAGTCAGCACGGTAGTCAATGTATAAGTCAGTATGTCCTTGGTCTTGACGTCTTTTAATTTCTGATCGGAGTTAATGGGAGCGGTTTCTTTGCAATATGGATAAGTCAGGATGTGAGCGAAGTTTGTTATGGCTTGTTGATTTTGGTGATTGAATTTATCGTTATGTATGAATATGCATTCGATGGACTCATTTTTGCAAATAACTCTGCAAAATCATGGAGCTACCGAGTCATCGGTATTTGAACTCAGGGCCATCTCTTGAAATTTTGATGATGTCATCAGGGGAGATGTTTATTGGAGTTTTTTATAATGTTGCGATCCTTTGTGATATCATGCTCCTCATTGTTTGGAATTGGAGATTTCTGGGCTTTGCTAGACTCTGCCACTATTGTCAAATTTAATTTTGATTCACTTTATTCATATCTGAACTTCTGTTAAAGGAGAATGTGAAGATTGCAGAGGAACTGAATAATCTTTTGTACTTGTCTTGGTAGTTCTGTACAGATAATATAGGCAGATCCCTGAGCTTTAAGTACATTGGATTTTGTTCTGTCCCCGTCTCACACACGCACACCAGATTTTTTATGAAGGAAAGAGGAAAAATTAAAGCTAATTAGAGTGACAATACAAACTATTCTTGGACATCTGAAAAGACAACACTAAAAAAACCTGAAGATCCTGACATCTTCTGAGTGGGCATGGGAATGTGGGCTCTGAATTCAATGGCATCTCTTTAAGAAGCTGCATTTTTTCCTGGGCTTATCTGGCAGCAAAGTGGTCTCAGAAAAAATCATGTTTGAGTTAGGGAGGAACCAACACTATACTAGTGGCTACTCCAAAGTATTTTGTTATGTACCACCAGTGCTTCTAAACTCACATATATTAATCTGAGGTTGCTCAGAAAAAAAAGAAGCTTCTTTAAAGATGCATCACCTCATGTAGGATATATGCTGTATCTGTTCCATAGCATGTTTTCAGTTTTCCAATGGCACAATACCTACTTATTAATATTGTACACATATTGTTGCAAATCATTTGGTAAAAATATGTTCTCTATAAATCTTCACTTATGCCAAAGGTAAACATTTAATATAAGAAAGCCAAATCAGTCATCATCATTATCTACTCTTCTGCTCTAACTATTTTGGGCAGATTACTGTGTAATCCTAACAATAAAAATCATGTAATCAATGAAAGAAAATGCAGCATAACATTCTTTTAGGAGCAATAAAATAATAAAGTAATCATCCAATACATAAAACAAATAACATTTATTTTTGTATTACCCAGTACATAAAAAATAACAATTATATCTACATAAATTTAAACTTGCTTATCTGCATCCACTCTTGAGATTAGTCCTTACATTATTGGCACTAGATGCCAGGAACAAATATCATTTATATATGTTGTTGTTGTTAGATGCGAAATCGTGTCTGACCCATCATGGCCCCATGGATAACCTTCCTCCAATAGTTACATTTTATCAGAATTTCAGTTAAATGAAAAACTAGTTCTTAGTAATTTAATAATGTATCAACAGTTAATAAAAAGGCATTTAGGGGAGCCTTAATTGAGCAATTACTTCTACCAAGACCAAAAGATTTTGCTTTTAAAATCAGATAGTGGCATAAATTTACATTAGTACAGTTAGAAAACAGAGATACAATCTAGATTTTATACTTCTGAGTAACCACTTGAATGGCAATTGGAAACACTGCTGAAAAATGTACGACATAAATAGTATTTGTGTGAAATTAATTTTAAAGAAGTACAAAAGCAATGCAAGCTGCATCATGCATATATTTTCTTTTGTACAAGCTCTTCTAAATTAACTTAAATCAGGAATCTCTTGAATTAGCCAGGATGTTCAGCGAGGAGGATTGCAACATGCTACCCCCCCCATTGCCCTACAGAATGCGTCATAGAAATTGTACCAGGAGCAAAACTACCAAAGCCCAAGATGTACTCCATGACCCCCAATGAGATGAGAGAACGGAGAGAGTACATCAACACCAATCTAGCCTGGGGATTTAGCTGACCAAGTCTAGAGTGGCCACTCCAGTCCTCTTTAAAGAGAAAAAGGGCAAGTCGATTAGGGTCTTTGATGATTTTAGGGGAATTAGCACTGTATGTTGGAGAACATGTACTCACTCCCCCTCATGAAAGACATGCCAGCACATCTAGCCAAGGGGAAGGTGTTCATCAAGCTATACCTACGAAAGACATACTACTGGGTGTGAATCAAGGAAGGAGATGAGTGGAAAACTGCTTTCAACTGTCCCTTAGGGAGCTTCCAATTCAAAGTAATACCCTTTGGGTTGCAGGGAGCCCCTGCAGTCTTCATGCAACGGATAAATGAAGTGCTACATGAGGACTCCTGCATAAAGGAGTCCTCATGTATCTGAATGACATTCTTATTTTCACAGAAACTCTAGAGGAGCATTTTAAATTGGTGCTCCAGGTGTTGAAAAACCTCCTCATGGCCAAACTATACCCGAAGCTGTCAAAATGCAAATTCCACAAGACTAGCTTAGACTATATGAGCTACGGAGTGTCAAGCGAGGGTACAGAAATGGATGCAGCTAAAGTTAAAGTGGTCTTAGATTGGCAATCCCCTCATAGTCCAAGCTGATATGATATGCTACCAGTGAGAGGAGTTGCTATCTGTAATCATCGTTTGATGGATCTGCTACCATCGTGGTTTGTGAACCAGAGTGAGTTTGTTATTCTAATCAACTACTGTTTGTTTGATAAGAAGATATCTGTAACTACTGGACTGATTTACTGGCAAAGACTTGGAATTTGTTTAGACTATGAGACTGTTTTTCTACTATAAAGTAAGCTTTTGATAAACCAGTTTGCATATCTCTTATTCATTGCTCTCAGCAACGTTTACTCTGCTGAAAGGAAATGCAGCATAACATTCTTTTAGGTGCAATAAAATAATAAAGTAATCATCCAATACATAAAACAAATAACATTTATTTTTGTATTACCCAGTACATAAAAAATAACAATTATATCTACATAAATTTAAGCTTGCTTATCTGAGATTAGTCCTTACATTATTGGCACTAGATGCCAGGAACAAATATCATTTATATATGTTGTTGTTGTTGTTAGATGCGAAATCATGTCTGACCCATCGCGGCCCCCATGGATAACCTTCCTCCAGGCCTTCCTCCAGGCCTTCCCAAGCTCACACCGACTGCTTCAATGACTCCATCCAGCCACCGCATTCTCTGTCATCCCGTTCTTCTTTTGCCCTCAATCTTTCCTAGCATTAGGCACTTCTCCAGTGAGTCCTTGCTTCTCATTAGGTGGCCAAAGTATTTAAGTTTCATCTTCAGGATCTGGCCTTCTAAAGAATAGTCAGGGTTGATCTCCTCTAGGACTGACCAGTTTGATTGCCTTGCAGTCCAAGGGACTTGCAGGAGTTTTCTTCACCACCTTTCCTCCCCAAGATCAAGCATCTTTTAATTTCTTGGCTGCAGTCCCCATCTCTGGTGATCTTGGAGCCCAGGAAAATAAAACCTGTCACCACCTCCATTTCTTCCCCATCTATTTGCCAGGAATTGAGGGGGGCGGATGCCATGATCTTAGTTTCCTTAATGTTGAGTTTCAAGCCAACTTTTGCATTCTCCTTCTTTACCCGCATCAAAAGGCTCTTTAGTTTCTCTTCACTTTCTGCCATTAGAGTGATATCATCTGCATATCTGAGGTTGTTGATATTTCTCCCAGCAATCTTAATTCCAAATTGTGATTCATCTAGCCCCGCCTTTCTCATGATGTGTTTTATTTAAGCTTTAAATTGAGTAATTTTTCATAACTCAATATAAAGTGTTAAGGATATTGCTGTTGTGGCCATCACAGCAGTTCTGCTACAGTGACTTGCAAACATGTGCATACACCTCCAAAAAATTGAAAAAGACTGAGAGGAGATGGGTGGTGTGGGAGAAGAAAGCCTATGTGGTCTGATGGACCTTACTGACCTGGAGACACTTTCTTGAGGGCAGCCTTGTGCTGTTCGAAGTGTGGACTGAACCCAAGAACCCAGAGGCACTCAAATGCTCATGAAAACTCTCCCCAAAGCAAGTTCATTGGGGGCAATATTTCAAATGGTTCAATTTTGAGCTAAAATACATCTTGGGGGGGGGACCTTCTGGTAGATGCTCTATCATGCAAGCCACAATACAATAGTAAATGTGAAGAGGTGATCCATGCTATGATCCCCCTCCCAACCTGCCTCGCAGGCCACAACTAGGTGACAGGTTAAATGAAGAAAAACCCCAGATGGGGGCGGGGGGAATGGCCCAAAAACTAAGGGACCAACTGCCAGCTGACCCATGGTACAGAGACAACAAATAAGCACTGACAAATTGTATGTGCCCAATAGCCTGCAACTCCAAGTACTCCAGAGAAGTCACAATTCCAAGCAAGCAGGGCACTTTGGCTATTTGAAAACCCTGCATCTGGCCAGAAGGCAATTTTGATGGCTGAAGATGAAAAAAGACATTGAGGATGATGTTAAAAGCTATGCCACTTGTGCAGCCATGAAGAAGATGTTAAATTGAGGGATCTAGCCCAATAACTCTCAATACAAAGTAATGGTTGTTGCAGCTTATTTATTTGTGAGCAAAAATATGGCATAGGCCTAAATATACATTTGTAACTGACCTTTGTCTTCTCTTCACAGGTATGTAGTTGGAACTGGCTTGGTCCCCATGTGGCCGGTCTTTTGTACCCAGGGGGAGGAGTTAAAGGTAAGGTGGGATTGTGGGAGTGATGGGTTGTGTAGTTGTGTTAACCCTTACTAGACCATAGAGAAATAGGAGCACATGTAAGTTAGACATTTTACGTGACAGAAGAGGCAAGGAAAACCACCAGGATTGCTTCAGCAACCTGGGAAGAAATTGCCATGGACTTTATTATCGAGCTCCCTGAGAGTGGGGAGAATATGGTCATTTGGACTGTGATAGATTTGTTCTCAAAGCAAGACCATTTCATAGCTTGCCCAGGGCTCCTGTCAGCAAAAAAGCTGGCCAAGTTATTTGTAAGACAGATTTATAGGATGCATGGCTATCCCAGCAGGATTATCTCTGATAGAGTGGTCCAATTCACTGCTAAATTCTGGAGGCTTAGCTCAGTGTTTCATCCAAGTACTAATAGGGCTGTGGAACACATGAACACCATGGTGGAGCAGTATTTTAGATGCTATGTCAACTATCAGCAGTCTAACTGGGTGGAGTTGCTGCCATTAGCTGAGGTGGCATACAATAATACGGTGCTCAGGCACTGGCATGAGCCCTTTTCAAGTCACCATGGCATGGAATTCATCCTGATGCCTGAGTTCCTCAGGGAGCCCCCCTCATCCATGTCACTAAATGAATGGATGGAGTCACTGAAAGACATGTGGGAAAATTCCAAACTGACTTTACACAAAGCAGCAAAAACCCATAAAACACAAGCCAGTATATGCCTCAGCTCCCAAGTGCCATTCCAAGTGGGGAGCAAAGTTTACTGCTCAACAAAGTACCTAAAGTTAAAACTCCCTTGCAAGAAAGTAGGATCATAATGGTCCTACAATGAAAGTAATCAACCCTGTTACAGTACAACTTAAACTTCCCTGCCTGTTAGGGAAACTGCATCCGGTCTTTCACAACAACTTGTTAAAGCTGTTGGTAGGCTCCCAGATCAGGCTGGTAGATCAGGCAGCCTCAAAACCAATAGTGGTGCAAGGGGAGATACATTACAAGGTAAATAAAATCCTAGATTCCAAATTGCACAGGGGGCGGTTGCAGTACCTAGTGCAATGGAAGGGGTACCCACTCTCTGAAGCTATTTGGGTCAAGAGCTGAGATGTGAAGGCAGATAGGTTGGTCAAACAGTTTCATGAGGAATACCCCCAGAAACCTAAGGGGGCCCCAGGGGGAGGAAGGGGAAGTTACCTCTTGCATAAGTAAGTAACCTCTTGCATTTTCTTTTCTTTGCAGGAAGTCATTTTCAGTTAAGGAGGATCACCTGTCAACCTTGAAGCTGATCTGACTGAGGCCATTTTGGGGTTTCAGTGTTGCCACACTGGAGCTTGGAGATAGGGAGGAGGAACAGAAATAGTTGGTGGTTGTAACCAAAACAAAATATTTTCTTCTGGGAACATTCCCACAGGTGGTTGGAGAAAGAGGAGTGATGTTACCAGGCAACCGGATGATACCTTGATTGAACCATGTGACTGATTGTTTGGGGAAGGGAGGAAACTTTTACTTTTAATTATGTGAAAGCCACGGGAACATTCAGAGTTGGTTTTCACCAGCCATACCAAAATGATATATCGAAATAAAATTATTCTTTGAGAAATCTACTTGCCTCAGAGTTATGTTTGCTAAGGCTGCATTACTTGGAATCCTGACACAATGCATCTTTCAGCACTTTCAGTACCAACCACCTATGAATGGAAATTGAAACTCATACATTTGAAGAGTCCTAGGACTATCTTAGAATTTATTTTTCAACCAGTATACTTTTGATCAATTGATATTTAAAAACCCCAAAGTCTGTAACTTACCCACAGGAAATATAATCCTATCATTGTTCACACCTGCTAGAATACCACAAAATGATGGTAGCCATGGTGAAAGCATGAAGTGAAATAAAGGGCTGAACACAGAGAGCCTAAGGCAGTAGGATGAAGTGGAACTAGGCTTCCTCAAAGGCTTCTCTGTGAGGCAATTTAGCCTCAGGTAAATATACTGACTGTAAGATTCTCTGAGGGGCACAAGAATTTGGACATATTTAAACTCCTCAGATTTACATAGCACACTTTTCATAGTCACAATATGTGATCCGGAAGATAGTAGAAAGTAAAGTAGGTTTAGGAAAATAAAGTAGGAAAATAAAGCACAGCTGCTGCTGCCTAGTTTGGGTATTGCAACTCTGCAAGAAAACAACCAAGTTCCAAGAGCACCAAGGACGCCTCAATAAACTACTTTTTTCCTACTTACATGACAACAAGTATGCTATAGTTTCAAAATTCACTACATTTGTGCTTTTGTTCATTCCTATAGTGAGTGAAAGAACCACATAATAAATATGCCTGTTAAACAGCACTACAAAAATACAAATAAATACAATCTATTAATCTGTCAGTGACTTTGGGTTGGCTGCTGTAACTATATTGATGCCAAAAATAATCTGTGTGATGATGTCATTTTGTGCATGTGGTAAGTTGCTAATTTTAGGTATTAGCATTACATAATTATGTATGTAAGTTCCATAATTTCCCTCTTTTTTTCCACCTCATGCTTGCCTGTGGCTAATAGTGCATTGACTTGCAAGGTAATCTCTAAATTAAAGAGCCTAACTTCATAGACATCATGAGCATGCCTGAGGTAAAATTTGCTTATGGCGTAAAATATGTCAAAATGGTTGGGTACTGTGTCCTTACCATTAACAGGCAATGCTGCATGGCTATGATAAAGATAATAATGAATAAGATTAAAAGCATGATGTGAAAGCTTCATTTAACCAAAGCTATGATAGGTAGTAGTCAACTATTGCTTACTCTCTCTCTTTTTTTTTATGATTTCCATAATGTTGCTCACAATGACAGGGAATAGTTGGATGGTATATAAGTATAAAGCCGATTTTTAACCACTGCCTTTTTCATTGTTATTCAGGAAAAAGCTGGAATAAGTAAAGCATTGTTTGCTGTCTGACTAAAAATAAACAGCAATAGAGTCATGCAAATTTCTCAGGAAGATATTCCAAATTCTGAGTGCCACCAAAAAAGGATATGTTGTAACCATCAGATCCCAGAGGAGAAGGATTTCAGAAATGGACACTGTGCTTGGAAAAGTTTATATGGGGGAAGCAGGATACAATGTACCCAAGCTTTGCAAGGGTTTAAATAGAAAAGTCTTAGTTTACATATACTGGTAGTTTGGAAATAAGCGGATAAACAATTGGGAGGTAGAAAGGAAGTCAGACCAATAAAATGCTTTAATTGCTCTGATTTTTCACTACAAATCAATCAATCAATCAATCAGAATAGAACTTGGATTATTTTGGATTATTTTAATATGTTTTAATTTTAGTATGTTTGGATTATTTTAATATGTTTTATTTTAATATAATTTGGATTATTTTAATATGTTTAATATGTATTTTAACATGTTTTATCTGGTTTGATTTTAATTGTTGTGAGCCGCCCTGAGTCCTATGGAGATAGGGCAGCATACAAATCAAATAAATAATAATAAAAATAAATAATAATAACTGGAAGGAACCTTGGAGGTCTTCTAGGCCAACCCCCTGCTCAAGCAGGAGACACTATACCATTCCAGGCAGGTGGCTCTTCAATCTTTTCTTAAAAACTCCAGTGATGAACCACCTACAACTTCTGAAGGCAAGCTGTTCCACTGATTAATTGTCATCACTGTTAGGAAGTTTCTCCTTAATTCCATGTTGCTTCTCTCTTTAGATTCCCATCTATTGTTTCCATCTATTGTTTCTTGTTTTGCCTTCTGGTGCTTTGGAAAATAAATTGACCCCCCTCTTTGTGGCAGCTTTGGAACACTGCTGTCATTCACCCCTAATTCTTCTTTTTCTCTAGACTGGCCACGCCCAATTCCTGCAACTGTTCTTATGTATTTGTCTCCAGGCCCTCCAGATTATCTTAGTTGTTCTTCTATGCACTTTTTCCCAAGTCTCAACATCTTTTTTGTAATGTGGTGAGCAAAACTGGATGCAGTATCCTGGTGTTGTCCTACTAAGGATTTATAAAGTGGTACTAATACTTCATGTGATTTTGATTCTATGCCTCTATTTATACAACTAAGAATTGTATTAGCTTTTTTGGCTGCTGCCGCACACTGCTGACTCATGTTTAAGTGATCGTCTATTGGGATTCAAAGGTCAATCTCACAGTTACTGTTTTTGAGCCAGGTTTCACCTAATCTGTACTTGTACCTTTGGTTTTTTCTGCTTAGGTGTAAAACCTTGCTTTTCTCCACATTAAATTTCATGTTGTTGGACCCATGATAGGACCCATTGTTCAAGTCTCTCAAGATTTATTATTATTTTTTTTTGAATCCTGTGCTTGTTTTCTGTGATGTTGGCTAATTTAAAAATTTCAAACAATTACTACCTATTTATTCAGCAGCAGTTTCTGTGACCTGAAGAGGAATTCATTGTTATTTTGTTTATTAATGGGACAAAATGAATGGGGTATTGAAGGAATGGGATATTTTGACTTAGTAAATTGTAATTTACGATAATATAATTTCCATTAGGAAATAATTTCAAACACCAAAATTTAAAAGTTGTGATTAAAATTATTAACAGTTTTTTAAACAGGAAACCTTACCTTCACAAAATGCCAGGCCAACTCTATCTATGAAGAAGCTGTCAATAAATTTTCTTTATCCTTTGGTGATAATCATCACAATGACAAAGTTCTGAGCTTTAATTGCTTTTTCTCATTATATGTATCAGTGTGAGAAAAATATTTTCTTCTATGATTTCTCTACCTTATTGCCACTTCTCACAAATTATGAATCTCTGTTATATCAATTATGCTAAGCTCTGGTTGTAATCAATGCGAAATCATGATTTCAAACAGCAATTTAGCATTTCAAAACTGATGATCCTGTCATCAAATTATGCTAAGCCAAAACCAGAAACCATATTATAATTTAACATTATATGTAAAGTCAATTAATTTATTTGACTGGTGGATTCAGCAAATAACTTCCCCTGGCATACTTTCCATTGATTATATGAGTTTCTTCTTTTGAACATCACTGTGCAACTTGTCCTTTTTCAGAAAAGTCCTTTTTCAGTTACAATGAAAATGATTTATGAGCAAATATTATCAGCATATTTCGGTTAAGTATTTAAGCAGAAAACATTTAAAATATTATAGTAGTTTGATCATTTATTGTGGTGTAGAATGTATAAATACTTTTATCCTGCTGCCATTCCTTTTTTCCATTTATCAGCTGGAATGAAACAAATTTTAGAACATAGGTCTGATATATAAATAGATAATATAAATATTAGATGAGTGCACACATAAAATACAAGCTCTACCTTTTGAAGTTTTCATTCAGTCTCATTGATTGTTCATTGAAGTTGCATTCTCCGTATTGCTTCACAGTACTTTCAAGAATTGGACATTCATTCATTCATTCATTCATTCATTCATTCATTCATTCATATTTTTTTGCATTTAGATACTGCCCATCTCACACACAAAATGATTCTGGCAGGTAAAAATACAAATACCTAAAATATATAAAAATACAAAAAAATTACAGATTAATTTTAATCTTTAATACAGATTAAAACCAAGAATAAAATAAATTAAGAGATGGGGGAAGGCCATCAACAAATCCCAGAGTTTCATGTTGCTAAGTCAGCCCCATGTGAGTTGGCAGAGCCAGTACTTCAGACTAGGGTTGCCAGGTCTGCTTCCAAAAAATAGCGGACAAGCGGGGGAGGGGGGGTGTTGAGTAGTAAAAAAATTAAAAATTTTTTTACAATTAAATTATATATTTTCTTACAAACATTTTAACACGTATTAAAATAATCACTTCAAAACTTTACTTAAAATTCAAAACATCAAATATATTATAATAATATGTAAAATATTAAATTACATTTTACTTTGCTGTCGTGTGTATTTTTTATTTGACTGCGCAGCTTTGATCAATTCTTTGTGTTTAAGGAATAATTCTTTAATTTCAGTACAACGTTGAGAAATATTAAAAAATATACAAAGTTCACTTCAAATTGATGGTACAAGCAGTCGGTTACGTTTGTCAGTCCACAAATTTCCCATGACACTGAAAATTCGTTCAATGTTTGCATTTGATACGGAATTGATGCACAGTACTGGAACAGTTTCAGTAAACTCAGAGCTGGCTCTTTCTTGAAAAAGTACGTCCACTTATCAAGGGATGAATCGCCCTGCAGATGAACATAAACTTCTTCTAAGGCAGAAATTTCATTGAAGAGAGTGTTGGGTGGAAGTTGTTCTCGCCATGGTGATAATAACCAGATGTTCGTCATTTCTTCTAAAGTTGGAGCATTATTGCAATCAATTAGATTGAAACAACTTAGCGTCTCATATACTGAATCGGTGAAATTATACCACTTTTCTAGGTATGCAATGGCTCTTTGATACACGTTGACAGCTTCTTTCTTGAACTTTGAGCAAATGTTTTTTACGTAAGGCAAATAAAACTTTCATTCCAAAAAACTGCTCATCGTATTTTTTTTTGCAAAGAATCATGCAGCTTACACATGATAATGTGAAGATCACATGCAAGAATTTTCTTGCTTTCCAGCTTCAGTAGGGTGTCTTGCATTATTGACATGAAGAAGTGCATGAAATATAAATACAATTCTGAAATTGTTGCTTCATCGTCCTTTGCGAGTTCATTTTCCTGATCTGAAATAAGGTTCCAGATAACCTTATGGCACTCATCAGATCCAAGAGAAATAAAATACGATGTTAGAGGTATCCAGTTTAAAAGAAGTCTTTCAACTGCTTTAAACAAACTTAACCAACGTGTTGGAACATGGTGCAAAACTTCATGGAATTCTGACTCGCAAAACTCAAAAAATGATTTCAACTCTTCTCGTTTCTTCGCAGAATTCAAAAATTCGGCAAAAACCTTCAGCACTACATTTTCGATATCAAAAGATAACTGCTTTAATGCATTTTTTGCGCTATTGTGTAAAATGTGATTATTGCAATGAGCAGCTACAATATTGTCATTTTCCAGCAATAATTTTTGGTAAACAGATTTGTTCACTCCATAATTGACCATTATCTGCTGAGTAAGCTGAAACATTATTTATTTCCAATTCTTTATTACTAAGAACTCGACACAGCTGATTTTTTATTGATGTATAATCTTTAAATGAATCCTCATAAAAGTCTAAAATTTTTACACACAGTCCTTCTTCACAAGTAAAATATTGTGCAACAATGGGATACATTTTGCGATTTTCCTTGTTTGATGCGTCAGTGGAGAGAGAAAATGGAATTCCAGTTTTAAGATCATTGAGAACCAACTCAATAGAAAAAAGATACAAAACCTTATTGACAACAGCTGATGATTTGGTTCTTCCACAAGATATCTTTTTTACAGTTTCTGAATCATCAAAAATTTGCTTCATTAACTTAATACCACAATCTTGAGCCAGGAAAGAAATATGGTGTTTGATCCCATGGTAAGTTTCAGCCATTTCAGCTACAGTCACTTTCTCACTGAAAGAGGAGTCTTTAATAATGAAAAACGAATTGATTTGCTTGTTGCTGGAAGCTATTTTCTCCTTATCTAAATAATTTTTTGTGCTTGCATGCTGTGTGACAGCTTTTATACCATTATATTCAATTGTGAACGATTTCTGACACAATTTACAGTAGGCCGTCGTATTTGTTCTGTCGGTTTCGTTGTTGGTAATCCATGCAAAAGTACCTTCCCAGTCTTTGGTGTATTTGCACACTCATCTCTTTCGTTTTAAAGAATTCAAAATCTCGCCGCTGTCACTCTCATCACTCGACGCCATTTTAGGTCAGTCGACACAAGCTACAATACATTTTAAAAATGTGAACTGTACATAATTTTATAATATATTTTTATTTTAATCTCATTAATTTTTTCGGAGAATCGAGTTCAATGGATATTCGATCTTTGTCTCATTCTAATTTATGAAAAAAAAGACAAAATGCGATTCTCCTATCCTTATTCTCTTAGACTGTACAGCTTTAGATTACGTACCATTTCATCATAAAGCTTTTGAATAAAAAAAATGTCCACTATTTTGTTAAAAAAAAATAGTGAACATAATGTGAAAAAAGCGGACTGTCTGCTCAAATAGTGGACACCTGGCAAGGGTACTTCAGACTCCTTTGAAAGGCCAGGACAATGGAGGCCCAGCTCACCTCTGGGGTAAGGATGTTTTCCAGAGTCAAACTTCTTAAACTGACAGGGTTTGTAAAATACCTTCTCTCCCTGCCCAGATGGGACAGGCTGGTTTTGTGGAAGCAGTACCCATATATTATTTGGGGTGAAGTATCATCAGTATGCTGATGATACTCAGCTATACATCTCCACCCCGGACCACCCCAATGATGCCCTTAAAGTGATGTCCCAGTGCCTGGAGGCTGTACAGATTTGGATGGGGAGGAACAGACTCAGGCTCAACCCATCCAAGACCGAGTGGCTGTGGTTTCCGACATCCCGATATAGTCAATTGGTGCCATCACTGATTATTGGGGATGAGTCATTGCCCCCCACGGAGAGGGTTCGCAACTTAGGCGTCCTCTTGGACTCACGGCTGTCTTTAGAAGAACACTTGACGGCTGTGGCCGGGAGGTCTTTTTATCAGGTTCGCCTGATTCGCCAGTTGCGTCCCTTTCTGGATCAGGACTCGTTAAAAACGGTCACTTACGCCCTCGTCACTTCACGCCTGGACTACTGTAATGCTCTCTACATGGGGCTCCCCTTGAGGAGCACCTGGAGGCTCCAGCTGGTCCAGAATGCGGCGCGCGGGTAGTTATGGGAGCAGCATGGTGCTCCCATGTGGCTCCCCTCCTGCGCGAGTTGCACTGGCTCCCTGTGGTCTTCCGGGTGCGCTTCAAGGTCTTAGTTACCACCTTTAGAGCACTCCATGGCTTAGGACCGGGGTACTTACGAGACCGCCTTCTGCCACCAATAGCCTCTCACCGCCCAGTACGCTCCCATAGAGAGGGGCTTCTCAGGGTGCCGTCAGCCAAACAATGTCGACTGGCGGCCCCCAGGGGGAGAGCCTTTTCTGTGAGGGCACCCACCATCTGGAACGAGCTCCCCCCAGAGATACAGAAGATTCCGGATCTGCGCACTTTCCGCCGTGCCCTCAAAACATTCCTGTTTCAGCAGGCCGGCCTGGCCTAACTTTCCCTTTATATTGCTTTTTGATTTTATTTTAAACTGGGATGTCTTGAATTATCTAGGACCAGAATGTTTAGTATATTTTAATTGGTTTTTTTATTATTAACGTTTGTATTACATGTATTTTTATCGTTCGCTGTTCACTGCCCTGAGTCCCTTAGGAATAGGGCGGTATATAAATTTAATAAATAAATAAATAAATAAATGAATAAATAAATAAATAAATATTAAAAAGTAGTCACTGGAGGCTTTTCAATGAGAATATACCTTTATAAATCTATCCATAAGGAAAGCCTTGTCTTATTTTGCAATTCTTTCCCATCATTTTAGTCCATGTGACATATCATTGCACAATGAAGTTTGTGACAAAATTTCCTTCATATTTAATTGTGATTCTTTCACTGGATTTAAAATGGGCTGGTTGATTTTATTTCCCTTAAAATATAAGAGTCTTTTGGCTGTTGAAGGATTTTGTTTAGCTAATTGAAAGTTGTTACTTACAAAAAATGATAAGGTGGAAGACAAATTTGCATATCACATGTATAGAAAATAAGAAAAATATTAGGAAGACCTGGGACAGAATAATACACGTTAATAAAGAGGGAGAGAACTGTAGTTTTTGCTGATGGTTGTGACTGGCTTGATGACCTGATTATGTCACTGAACGTCAGCAGCTGAGGCCCTACAAAAGGAAACTCATCCCATCAAATCTATCTCCATTGTAATCATTCTCCCTGCGGAGATGGCTTGTTAGAAAAGAGAATCCTCAGGCTTTATTAGCACCATTTACCATCAGGAGCCAATGGATGCCCTCCTATCAGAATAATGAGAACCCAAGAACATCCATTATCAAACTGCATCACCCACAGCACATTATCTGTTTAGTCTGTGAATTATTTGGGGATTAAACCTCTCTGAAGACTGTTAATTTTAATCAATTTATCGGGGCCATACTAGAGGCTGTCTCTTTTCCAAGTGCTACTTTCCCTCTCAATGAAGCAAGCATATGCTGGTTTACATATAAAGATCTTTGACATCTCTTGAGCTATATTCCTTCCTATTACTACACTCTAAAATTTAATTTTTGGACAAGATTCCAAGAACAGAATTTTCCTTCCCCCTTTCAATTGTAATATTTCTCAGAAGTTAGTGAAGTGAAACAATAAATGTTACTATTCTTTAGAAACTCTTATTAAATAAACAAGTTTCAGAACCTTGCCTGCAGCCTTTGGTTCAAACACATGAAATCAGTTTGATTGTTCAGGTGTAAGAAACGAAAGAATTGAGCTATATAATATAATGAAAATAGTTAGTGTGTCATTGTGACAATATTGCCAAGGAATTTTCATTATAGAGTTATAATAAAGAACTTCCCAACTTGTATTAGGAATATATATGTGATTGTCCCAAAATAATAGTTTTGTGATTATTCACACATAAACTGTATCATCCTATTTATGCAAACATTAGATATATAATTCAGCCCTAATGATATTTCTCAGAATGACTGTTGGTCTCTTATTTTTAAATCATTATGTTAGCAAAATTCAATGATTTATAGTATGCTGAAGCCAGCTTCCCATTTATTGTCAAAACAATTCATTAGCATAATTGTGATAAGGGCAATTCTGTTATTATTGAGAATGACCAACAATTAATTCTTTTGGAAGTCTCCCTTGTCCCAATATTAAATTAAGTCATAATTAATTGATGCAGTAGTTAGGCAAAACTTACTCATAAATGTGCAGCAGAAAGTATTGCTCATGCAGATTACTTATTCACATATTGCAGACTTTGGATTTGTCAGAATATTGCCTACATATGATGCACCAGAGACTAGAAGGGGTTAAGTCTTTACAGACATCACATGTGACTATATCAGCCAATGAACTCTTTTATTGGACTCTTACCCAGAAACCACTTGGACATCTTCCGTTTTTTCTCTCTCTCTCATCTATCTCTCAGCAAGACAACAAGTGAACTTATCTCTCTTCTCAATATCTGAGTCATACAGTTAGGGTAAAAGGTGCAACAGGACACCCTGTTCATTATTGTATGCATGTATATATTTTGTAAATAATAAAACAACTTTTTGAACCTGAAGCTGTATTGACCAAATAACTTCCTCATAGAACCAAATGAGCACGACCATCAATATATATCTGACAAATGGTAGCAGACGATGAAAAATTATTGCTCAGGTCTATGAATTTTTTTGTAAATTTTAAAATCATAGAATGATTTTTCCTAACATGGAATCCTTGAACCTGAACGAATTATCTTTACAAGAGATTGTTGCATTAACCGTATCCTTAACAAAACAGCACCAATCATTATCCAAAAGACTAAAAAAACTTTCTATTGAAGCTACGCAGCAAATACAAACCTCTTTACGAAAGGACCCAATTTTTTTTTCTCCTCTTCACCCGAACACCGAAAGAACAGAACCACGCTTACAACAACCTTGCTTCGATCTCAATTCTACTCCACCTCATGACTATCATCAAGGACTTCAACCTTCTGAATCCCTTGTCTGTTCCAACCCTGTAACTTCAGACCAACTTTTATTTTCTCAAGCTTCTCCAAAACAGCATTTATATAAAGCTTTACATGCGACAGGCCTGCTAAATGCAGGCTGGACTCCTCAAAGAACTCTTGAACTGTTGAACACTCTTTCAACCTCACCAGACCTGGTAAGCGACAATTTTTTGCTTCAACCCATAGATTCCCAGACTGACCTTTTAAACACCCATTTTATTAAAAATCCTCCCTCCCCACCTATTGACATTATTGCTCCCAATATGGCTTCCACCTTCCCCAAAAGCATGGCTTCAAAAATGGCTGACAAAATGGCCGCCCCCACACTCCACCATGCGGTCCACAAAATGGCCGACAATTTATATGACCACACTTTAAACAAAATGACACCTACCACTTCAGACCACAAGGTCTCATCCAACCCCTTTACCCCCATACATCCTACTACCCACCCCACATCTGGAGATATTCAGACTGATTCCCTACCTTCTTCATCCAGAGCACCGAGTTCGAATCCTCCCAATTTTTTTTAATTTTCAGAACTTTCTATTTTTGTCGCCGCTGCAGATCTCCCCATCTATACTGCTGCAGCTGCAGCAGCTGCACATATTTCTACTGATACCAATATTGTTTCCAATGTAAAAAGATCCTTTTCAGTCTTTGCAGCCACCGCCTCACTCCCCCCTTATCGCCGAAGATGCCGCTGCTGCTGCTGCCGCTGCCGCCTCCAACACTACAGTTGCCCCGTCCAAACAACAAATTCACATGATTTTTGCAGCCTTTGCATCAAAAGCCAATCTATCTTCTACAGCAGCTGACGCCGTTGCAGCAGTTCTTCCGAATCAAACTACAACCACCACCTCCATTATTCCTCCTATCGTTGAATCACCTGCAACATCTTCTCTCACACCAAACGACTCAAATCAATAATCCAACGTTCAATTACCTATCTCTGCTGACAGTAACTCATTTTAGCCTTCTATTACTGTAAACTGTAATGATTCAAATATTGAAACTAATCATTCTTTGTCTTTATCTACTAATGTAAATTTATCTTTAGAAATTGAAACTGTTTTGCAACATTTTAAACAACACGGCCCATTACCTTTATCACCAAACTTCAAAAAATTACAAACCTCAGGTAATAATTTCCCTACTTGGGAACAAGAAACTCATTTACATCTTTTAAGAGAAGGTACATTTCTTATAATTGAATCTCCCCCTACTAAACCTTGGTCATCTGACTTAATTTTTCTTCACAATAGTGTTTATGCCACTCTTATGTCAACTTTAGAAAGTGATATTGTTCATTCTATACCTACAGGTTTTACTGCACAAGAAGTATGGCAATACTTACAAAACCATTACAACAAACCCTCGCCTGTAACTATCGCTACTCTTGCCGGTGACTTTTACAGCACCATATATAAACCTGGCACATCTATGGCCAAACATCTTTTCCACCTTGAATCCATGTGAAAACAACTGATTCAACGCAATCATCCTGTACCTGAAATTGCCATGATTGGTATCATTTTCAATTCTATCAAACACATTCCTGGTTTGTCAGGATTCATTAATAGTCTCCACTCCTTACCCCCCCCCCCACATGTACACTGTCGTAGAAATCAAATCCAAATTAATAGACGAAGATAGAAGACTCTATCATACTGATACATACCCTACTTCTTTTGACCACCCTTTTTACCCTAAACATGATTCCCATCCTTCACATTCTTCACACAAACCATTCTACCAAAACTGGCAGAAACACCCCTCTCAATATCAAAATAATTTTAATTATTGTAACTATAGAGGACATCATCATACCTACAACTCTCATCCTCCACATGGTGACAACACCACCCACACTCATGATACAAGGGGATACACCCCTACAGACAAGACTAACAAAAGAAATCATACTATCAAAGGACATACTGAACCTAAAAGATCCATGGCCACTGAATTTTATATTAGAAAGGGTCCCACACACAAAAATTATAAAGACAGAAGGGGACAACATACTGAACAATCTATATATTCTAACTCCGATTCCCAAACATTCGGCATCTTTCCCAACACCCAACAATACCTGCGTGATACCACGCACCTATGGGTCATTGATTCTGGAAGTGTACACCATACCACCAATGACAAATCCATATTATATGATATTCACCCAACCAATATTTCAATTACAGCAGCAAATGGTACTTCCAATACAGTTAAATATGAAGGATCTATCTTTATACCCGGTATAGGGGAAATTAGTCAAGTGCTCTATACACCTACCTTTGGCCACAATATTTTGAGTACTTCAAAATTAGGTAAAATCGGTTTTAAAGTATCTCTTGATGATCAACACGGTTTTATAAAATCCAAACATGATAACACTATTATTGCTAATATTTCTGTCATTAATGATTTACCTTTTCTTATTCCAGATTCCTTTACATCATCCTCACCCACGATTCAACTACCTCAATCCTCATCGAGACCTGACCCTGACAATCATCCCGACCGTACCCCTGACACCCACCAAGAAGGTACCATACCTCACAATACCAATACACATGACACTTCCGAATCACATAACGACCAACACATCACACCACACCTCTCTCCAACTTCACCCACATCACAAAACCAACGAACCTCAAAAACAAAAATTCAAACTCATATAGGTGAACCTTTACACGATAATTGTGCCCATTTATTACACAGACATTTAGCACATGCCAATACTGTTGCTGTAGACAATACTCAATTTTTTTCCCAAGGCATATACACTAAGGATTGCCCTATCCAACTTGACTGTGAGATTTGTAAAGCTGCAAAATCAAAGGCAGCCCCAATTCCCCACACCAGCACCAGACGATCAAAACACATATACGAATTGGTACACGTTGACATTGTAGGCCCTTTTCCACTTTCTTTGGGCAAACACAAATATTTTTTGAACTTAGTCAATGATTTCAGTCATTTCGGACATATCTATACCCTTACTGAAAAATCTCAAGCATTCCAAAAAATAAAAAATTTTTACACTCTCATACAAAACCAACACAACATCAAATTAAAGAAAATTCAAACAGATTGTGGAGCCGAATTCACATCTCTACAATTTCAAAACTGGATTGACTCCAAAGGCATTATGCACTACAAAACATCTCCTTTTACCCCCCCAGCAGAATGGGATTTGTGAAAGAAAAAATGGAATATTACAGATCATGATGCGCAGCGTCATGTTAGATGCTGATGTAACTCCTAGCTATTGGGCAGAAGCCCTTGCATATGTCAATTACACTTTTAATCGCACATGGAATAAGGTTATTAACCAAACGCCCTACTTTCTTGTATATGGCATTCAACCACACCTCACACATCTTCGTGTTTTTGGCTGCTATGAATACGTCAATATCCCCAAACCACTCAGACGGAAGGGGAATGAGGTGTCCAAAAAATTACGTTTCGTAGGATATGCACCAGGTTCAAAAGCATATCGATTCATAAAAAACAACAACACAGTAATAATTTCCCATTCAGCCACATTCATAGAAAACCACAACTGGACCAAAATACACTCAAATGACTCATATGTATTAACCTAAGAAACAAATACATTAGATACACCACAGAGAATTCAACATGTACAAACAACAACACCAAAAGTTACACCACGAACAAACAACACAGATACATAACTATCAATCAGAAAATCCAAACGAATTACACAAGGCATCCCACCTAAAAGATTTGATGTGAACAATGTGACACAGACAAACCAAATACCCATCACTCCAAAAATTTTAAACACATGCTCCAATTACCGGAATCAGAACAATTAAAAGGGTGGGATGCTATGTCCAAAAAAATGGACTGTTTAATAAATTTAAAAGTATTCACAAAAACAACACCTCCACAGCACAAACACCCGATTGGCACTCGATGGGTTTACAAAATTAAAACACTCCCTGACAACACATATCTATACAAAGCACGCCTCGTAGCCCAAGGTTTTGCCCAACGCTTTCCTGAAGATTACGATGAAACTTATTCCCCCACAGTAAAACCAGAAAGCGTAAAAATGGCACTGACTTCAGCCATTGTCTCAAATCAAGAAGTCTACCAATTTGATGTCCAAATCGCATATCTCCATGCACCATTAGAGGAGGAAATTTATGTCAATGGGGCACCAGGATTCCAAGTTGAATTCGGCAAAACATTGAGGCTACACAAAGGATTATACGGCTTAAAACAATCAGGCAAACTCTGGTTTGACTGCCTTACCAAAATTTTAAAATCAATGGGATATAATCAAATTCAATCAGACCAGTGTGTAATGACAAAACCTTATGAAGGGGGAAAAGAAATTATTTTAATCTATGTTGATGATTTGATTTATATTGGGCCCAACATACAATCCAGCGAACAATTTGCAAACAAATTAAGAGAACATGTTAATTTAAAGACCTTAGGTCATATAGACCAATATCTGGGCGTACAGGTTTTTAAAACTGATAGAGGTTTTTGCTTCTCACAAAAGGATAAGATTGTAGACCTGTTACAAAGATGTGGCATGGAAGACTGCAATCCCACAGATACACCCATGCGCACTGACTATAATAAAATTGCTTATTTAGATGGTAACAAGCATCATGATAAAACTCAATATCAATCCATCATAGGATCACTCCTTTATATCAGCAGATGGAGTAGACCCGATATATCATTAAGTACAAATCTCTTCTCTAGACAAGTAGATGAGCCTAAAGAACAACATTGGGTTGCTATGAAAAGGTTACTCAGATATTTGCATAATAGAAAAGATATGGTCTTATTATTAGAACCTGATGAAGGAGTCACCCCAGAACTTATCTGTTATTCAGATGCAGGGGATGAAAAATCAAGAAAAAGCACATCAGGCTTTATATACTTCCTAAATGGTTGTCCCATAGACTGGCGCGTTTGTCGCCAAAACTTCATTGCTAATTCCACGGCCGAAGCTGAATATGCCAGTGCTTCTGACGCTTGCACATTTTTCACATGGATATACGAATTAGTTTCAGATATTTGGACACAACCTTCACTACCTATCACTCTCCATGAGGACAATGAGTCCGTCATAGCTTCTTTGGTCAGGGATGATGTCAGCTTCAGATCTCGCCATATTGATATACGTTATAAAAATGTGAGAGACCTAGTTAAAAAGGGTTTTGTTGAATTTGTTCATTGCGATACCAAGGACCAAATTGCCGATTTCTTAACTAAACCTGTACCTTGTGAAACACATTGGAACCACTGCAAATCAGTTGGACTGTACTTATAATTTATTTTTTCTTATACTTGTGTTTATTATTATATTTGAACACTGTTCCATCACAATTGGCAATAGAAGGGGTCTGTCAGAATATTGTCTACATATGATGCACCAGAGACTAGTAGGGGTTAAGTCTTTACAGACATCACATGTGACTATATCAGCCAATGAACTCTTTTATTGGACTCTTACCCAGAAACCACTTGGACATCTTCCCTGTTTTTTTTTCTCTCTCTCATCTATCTCTCAGCAAGACAACAAGTGAACTTATCTCTCCTCTCAACATCTGAGTCATACAGTTAGGGTAAAAGGTGCAAAAGGACACCCTGTTCATTATTGTATGCATGTATATATTTTGTAAATAATAAAACAACTTTTTGAACCTGAAGCTGTATTGACCAAATAACTTCCTCATAGAACCAAATGAGCATGACCATCAATATATATCTGACAGGATTTACTACATACTGATTGTTTTGGCATGTATAGCATTTATTTACTTAGATTTATTGATAACACAAAGGTTTCTTTTGCAGATTGTTTCAATCATCTTTTTTCTTATCTGAATATGTGATTTATTTTAATTTTTTACTTTGAAGAAATGTAATGCCAATATTATATTTCTAAAGAAATTCAGTTTACATTTTAATTCACTTTTACAGTAATTTCATTTTTTAAATATCTGTTTATGAACTTGCTCATGTTATTCTGATAAGAATTAATTGTAGAGTATCTAACAGACCTTTCCCCAGAAGGGAACTGTCTGTTGAAAAAAAACCCACCACTAATTCAACTCTTGCTTCTTGCTTCAATAAAGAGTAAAGTAGTGAACTGTGAATCTCACAATGGCTAAAAGATGTAGGATATTTTCTGGAATGCTCTGTACTGAGGAGCTCCCCAGAGAATATAGATACATTTCTTCTAGTAAACAAGTACAGATTGAGAAACACATATAAGTTTGAAATGCTATCACTCTGTATTTAATTTTCCTCAATAAAAGAGACAGAAGTAAGTTCTGTGTAAGCTCTTTGTGCAGAGATTATTGAACAAAGCTGGAGAAGGATCTTTTATATCTTTCCCATTATGGTTCCACTTCATCTTCCTTCTATAGACCACTTCCCAAGCAAATAACAGCAATGATGTAGGTCCTCTCTTCTCCAAGACATTTAGTTTAAATGTCCAGGTCCTCAGAATGACATAATTATAATGCGATAGAGGAATATAGAGAACCAATCATTTAAAACTCAACAGAACTGATAGATAGTAGGTCACGAATGCAATAAGTGGAAGCCTGACCACCATCCAACACTGCTACTTTATTTTGTGCATTTATATTAAAAAAGACAACCCTGAATGAAAGATGAAGGTAGAAAAATAATCCCCATTAAAATAAATTCTAGCTATCCTGGTCTACCGTATAAATATGTGTATGCACTCTCTCTCCCTCTCTCTCTCTCTGTAAGTAGGTAGGTACTATAGCCAGTAGTAACAATATTTATTGAATTCATAACTAATTAAAATTATTTAATTACAATTTAAAGTAGTCCCCTTGTCAAATTAGCCAATCCCCATCTGCATGTACCAATGTTTTCTCTGTCACACAGAAACCATTATCTCAAGCAAAACAAGTCCTCATTTATTCTCTCTTTTCATCTAGTCATTAGCAACAGTGGGTAAGAAGCATGGAAATGAGAAAAGGGGAAGCTATGATGAGAAGAAACAAAAGTAGATGGTGATGAGATGAGGAGAAGAGAAGAGATAACTGAGCAGGGAGGACCTGAAAAGTGTGTAAAGCCGTGCTTAGTCTGAGAATATGGTTTCTCCAGTCAAACAAGTCTCCCCAAGACACTGCCAATCTTCAAAAGTGTGCTCCCTATGGGGAATCTCTGCAGCTATTTGTGCCTCAAGATAATTCTTTTGTTTCAGTTGCTTCTTCTCCTAGGATAATATCATGTAAGTTCTCCCTTTCTCACAGAGAATTATGGAGAAAAGGATGTTTTCTACTGAGTAAATTCTGTATATAATTAAACTTATATTAATTGTAATGTCTATAAACATAAATAGGATAAGCAAAATCAGTTTTATGCATCTGTAAATTAGCTACAAATATTTTCAGGTATTAGAAGATAATGTCATTGTAGCTAGATGTAACCATAAAAACAACTTCTCTTTCAATATTTGTAGATGGTATAGATCAGTGGTCCCCAACCTTTTTATCGCCGCGGCCCGCTGAGCGCGCGCAGGGGTGGGGGTACGGCCCAGGAGCTTTTGCGCACGGCCCATTGCGCACGGCCCAGGAGCTTTTGCGCACGGCCCAGGAGCCTTTGCGCTGCAGCGTTCATGTCCCCCGGCCGCTGCGCAGCCCGGTGCCAGGTACTCCACGGCCCGGCACCGGTCCACGGACCGGGGGTTGGGGACCACTGGTATAGATAGATAGATGGATAGATGGATAGATGGATAGATGGTCGGTTGGTCGGATGGACGGAAGGACGGACAGACAAAGAGAAAGACTAACTGGATTTCAAGTATTTATGTTTGTTTGTGAATTCAAGTGGATTCAAATATATTCCACTGTTCTTGTTGGCAATCCGGATGGTCCTGGACTTACAATTCATTTAGTGACCATTTGAAGTTATAACGGCACTGAAAAAAGTGATTTATGACTGTTTTTCACACGTACGACCATTGCAGCAGGGTTCCAAGGTCATGTGATCACTTTTTGCAATCTTCTGACAAGCAAAGTCAAGGGAGAAGCTAGATTTAATTAACAACTGTGGCCAAAAAAGTCATAAAATGGGGCAAAACTCACTGAACAAATTTCTCACTTAGCAACATAAGTTCTGGGCTCAATTGTGGTTGTAAATCGAGGACTATCTGTAATACAAAAGTCCATGCTTATTTTCTTAACAGCCCCTCTAATCTTTTTAAATCAATTCCAAAATAATGTTTACTCCCTTCCCAATCCAAATCATTCTATATTTTCTCTTTTAATCTTAACTATTCTTTCTTGCAATATTCTTTGCAACTATCTTTATATGTACATCTATTTATATCCCAATCTTATTATTTTTATAAATAACTCAAGATGACAAACATATCTACTTAACTTTAGTTATGCATTTCTGCAGCCACTGCCTTTCACTATATCACTATCAACCACCTTTTTTTCATACTTTCCATTATCATAATTCCATACTCATGATTATATATATATATATATATACACACATATATAGTTCATTTTTTCATAGGTCTATATGTGCATTACTGTTTTAGCCAGGGTTCTTCTTACGTAAATCAAGATGTTCGTATAGCCATAGTTAAGTGACATCCCAAATCACTATTTTCTAGGCTTTATCAGACATTTAAGCAGCATTATGTTGTCTGCTGCAAGACTTAAGGGAGACTAGAATAGATCTATTTCTGCCTTATTTGGCTTCATCGGCTAGCCACACCCTCATTTTATGACTCCTCCCTGTAACGGTCAAATATTTGTTCATTTTTTCATAGGTCTATATGTGCATTACTGTTTTAGCCAGGGTTTTTCCTACGTAAATCAAGATGTTTGTATAGCCATAGTTAAGTGACTTAAGTTAACAACATAATGCTGCTTAAATGTCTGATAAAGCCTAGAAAATAGTGATTTGGGATGTCACTTAACTATGGCTATAGTTATATATATATATAAAGGTTGGATCCAGATTTAAAATTTCACATTATCCTGGTATTCTTTGTTAGTTCTATCGTTCATCATAAGCAGTTATATTCTTAGATTTATATCCATGTATTTAAACCAAGTATTCAAAACATTTTTTTCACAGATACTCACTGGTTATTATTCTATTTTGAATCTCTGCAGGCAGTGGTGAAATCCAATTTTTTTACTACTGGTTCTGTGGGCATGACATGGTGGGCATGGCAGGGGAAGGATACTGCAAAATGCCCATTCCCTCCCCACTCCAGGGGAAGGATACTGCAAAATGCCCATTCCCTCCCCACTCCAGGGGAAGGATACTGCAAAATCCCCATTGTCTCCCCACTCTTGGGGGAAGGATATTGCAAAATCTCCATTCCCATCCCACTCTGGGGCCAGCCAGAAGTGGTATTTGCCGGTTCTCCAAACTACTCAAATTTTCCGCTACCAGTTCTCCGAACTGCTCAAAATTTCCAGAACCTAACAGAACCTGCTGGATTTCACCCAGCAGGTCCACTTACTCTGTTTTATTGTCTCATCCCATTCCTACCAATTCATTCATGTCACGTAACAATATAGTCCTTTCTGTACATCATATTTGTTTAGAATGATGAACTTTTTTTCCAAACTCATATTTCGTTCTTCTTTATCATCATTCACTGGAATGTAAGATGCAACCATTACCGTTTAATGATTTCTACTTCCATATCCAGTCTAAATATACCTATTAGCTATTTCTGGACTTATCTATATGGACTTTACAGTTTTGCAAGAAAGAATCCTACCAACTCCTGCAAACTGTGGCAATACCAAATGTAGAGGGCAAAATACTGTAAACACACAACACAGCAAGCAGTGAAATCTTTTAAATTAAATATATATATATATATTGTTACTGCAAAAGACCCCTCACATAAGCCTGGCAGATGAGATTCTGTTGAAACGTCGCTTCTACCCTTTTAGGGATATGTTCACAATTACATGGGAAGAAACCCGAAATATTAATTAAACACACACACACACACACACATATATATACACAAGATCCTATAAATTTCCCAACAATTTATCAAAACATTCCAATTATTTGCCTTTCTCAGAGACTCTGAAAAGATTAGGGAACAAAGAGTGAGCATCCCCAACTGACAAACTATCATGGTTTTCTCTTGCAGAGCCTTTAAATATACATTTTGTGTTTCTGGTGACTCCAGTGAGAGTTGGGTTTTGCAATGTTTCTAAAACATAGATATAAACAAGCAAGCTTTCTAGATGGAACTGATCTGACTATGAATTATAGGCATTATAACCAACTTTTCTTCCATTCCAATACTCTTTCACTAAAAGAAAACTTAATAGGCTTTTGAGAGCCTCCATTTAAAGTCAGCTGTATAAAATGCTCCTTTGATGAAAAGAGATTGGAACAAAGGTTAAAGTAGACACTGAGAGGTTATTGTAGAGGGCACACTGGTCATGAAATCCTCCTTTAATATGTGTGGCATGCACCTGCAATAAGATGATTCATTAGATAAGGCTTCTCTTTGACAAGGTCCATCGTTCAACCGTCGGGGTAGTGATGGAACAATTCTGTACCCACCCAGCAAATATAACAAGGTCAGCATTTTTCCTTATGGGGTCTTACACAAGGCACATGGGCACCAGATGAATTTTTGTTTTATCTTAATCATGCTTAAATAACATTTGTTATTAATAAATATTTTTAGAAACATCAGGCAGAAGAAAATAAATTCCACTTTTAAGGAAAGTGGAATAATAACAATAGAATAGAAGAATTTGGTTTTTAATGATATGAAATGAATTGAATTGAGGGAACACCCATTTATAACCAATGGTTTCAAAAACAATACTATAATCTTGTCTTCATTGTATAGTTGTTCTTTTTTCCCAATATAAAATGTTTGGGAAGATCTTGAGACTCACCAAACATATTGAAATCTGGCTCTGGATCTACTCCTTTTTTTTTTTTTTTTTTATTGAAAAAGTTTTTCAAATACAAGTTTTTCCCCCTTTTCCTCCCTTCTTCCCCAACCCGCCCTCACCACCCATCCCCCCCTGTGACTTCTTCTTCACAACAATAAGCTAATTCATAATTAATTACATAATATTTTACCATGCCCTTACTCACTCCTCAAAGTACTGACCCTTAGCATAGTATTCTTATAACTCCGCTTTTCTCCGCTTTTCACAATCTACCCTTTTTCTCCTCCCCCAAACTTATAAAATATTATTATTATTACAACAACATAACTTTTACTTTTATATATATTAATTTAACATTTCAAAGCAGCCTTCTCCAAATTTATTCAGTTCTATCCAATTCTTCCACTCCCCAAGATATATGACTTAAAAATCCTTTTTCTTAAACTAATCAATCACTAAACTAGCCTATTTCAACCCAGTTTCCTGCAAGATTACCATGCACTACAATTCTAAATATAATCCACTGCCCACTCTGCTGAAATATACATATGTCTATATATACATTCCATTTTATAAAAAGAGAAAAGACAATAACTTTAAATTTATAATTCATTTAGTATCTTCTTTGATGTCTTTCCACTAGATTGTTAAATCCGTCATCCATAATAGGGTAACATAGCATCCTGGTGCAACAGTTTATTCAAAATCTTCAGTCATCTTCTGCCCCCATCAATAATGAATATCCTCATGTATATATAAAAGTAAAAACAACCACCCGAGTGACATTATAATTATATTCCATATAGTTGTAATTGTGGTTTTCATCAGGATTATAAATCCCCATCATCTTAGTGGGTAACAGCCAGATCTTCTGCATGCCCCAGCATGACTCTCTTGCCTTGTAACTCAAAATAGATATAATATATTTATCGGTAAAAGAAATCCAAAATAGATAGTTCAAATCCAACAATGTAAGGCTCTTTCCACATCCCAAAATCACGGCATTGCAGAGATCTGCCACTTTCCTCAAGATAGTATTAAATGATAATTCGCCTCCAATATCTTTTCACATATTCATTTATTTTTTTTAAAATCCCTGGCTTCACTGTTGCTTGGTTTAGAAACTACTATTTCTACGAGATCTGTTTCTTTTCTTTTTCTTTTGCAGGTTGCATTTCCATCCAGATTTCCTTCCTACAAGTTGTGTATCAGCTGATCGGTTGTCATTCTGCTTTGTAAATTGATCTTGTTGGTTTTGTTTTTTTATCTCATATGTCTTTTCCATCACTTGTATATCAACTGGGTGATTTACGCACTTGTCTGTAAGTTGATAGTTCATCACATTAGAATCAGATGACACTGCTCTCAAATTTATAGACAGTCCAGCTGGGGTATCCAAGGAGTCCAAAGACAGTTTATCTACCACAGCCTCTGTAATTTGATGTTTTCCCTTTATTTCCAACTCCTTTTGCTTGTCCTGTGTTATGCCTAAAGATGTTAGATTTATTTTTAAATTTTTTTGATAAAATTCTTCCGCTTTTTCGACAGTATTCAGTTGGTATCTTACTCCTTGGTGTCTCAATATTAAACCAACTGGGACGTCCCACCTAAATAGAATATTCCTTTTTTTTAACTCATTCACTAGAAAACCAAATTTCTTCCTCTCCATTAACATCTTGGGCGGGAGTTCCTTAAAAATCCAGATCTTCCTTCCACGAAATTGCAAAGCAGAATCATAAGAATTCTGGACAATATTATTTCTAATTTCTTTGTCTGTAAAATAAATCACCACATCTCTAGGCAATTGCCTTTGTTTTGCCAACCAGGAGTTTATTCTATAAATTCTGTCAATCCTGCAAAACACTTCATCAGGTTGAACCTTTAAAATCCCAGCCAGAATTTCAGAAGATATCTTCCTTAAATCTCTGTCATCTTCCTGCAAACCTCTCAGTCTAATTGCATATTCTGTAAAATTGTATTGGATCATTAAAACTTCTCTTTCAATCCTCTGTTGTACATTTTCTTCATTAACAGTCTTTTGATCAGCCTCCATTTTAAGTTTGTCTTCTGAACTATTATCCTGAATGTTTGCCAAATCCTTTTTAATTTTTTGGATCTTGTCATCCAAATTCTCCTCAGTTTCTTTCATTTTAGAGTTAGTATTTGCTTCCAACTGAGTCATAAAGTCTGCTAAGCCATTAGCTACTTTTAAAATCTTTCGATCCAAAAAGCCAAACTTAGATTTCACCAATTCACCAATTTCTTTGATTTCCAACTTAAATTTTTCAAGTTGCTGATTCACAATCTCATCCCTTCTTACAATCTCCTTAAGAAGAAATTCTATTATATTAAAGTCAGGTTTCTGAGACTGGAGAGTTAAAACTTGTTGATGTAATTTATTAATGGGGGAATCCCCCCCACTGCCTGTTTGTCTAATTTTATAAGTCTCAGTGCCATTTTTCCACGCAGACAAAATTTACTGGAAAAGAGAGAAAAAAAAAACTTTTTTTCCAACCAAGATCAATATCAGATCCTCAAAGAGAGAAAAAAAAAAAGAAAGAAAAAAAAAACAGAAGTGAGAGTGAGATTTTGCCTTCAGTTACAGCCAAAAGTATTCATTCCGCTACTTTGTAATTGAAAACGGAAGGAGTTTCCCTTTCAGCCTCTCTTCAAGCCGCAGCAGCAATCGCCATTTTAAAAAAAAAACTTTTTTCCCTTCACTTCACTTCTTAGGCAAAATAGAATAAAAAGAATACTTGCGCTTCAGGATCAGAGGTCCAGCTCATATCTTCTTTAATTAATTTATTTGACAGATTTACAGGCTTGCTTTTGCCCCCTAGCTCTGCGTGTAGCAGAGATTTCCCAGAGCCCGGAGCATCGGCTGGGGATACGGGGAGTCTCTTCCGCTCCCTCCCAAAAGTAAATAAAAAACCTTTGGGATTAGGCAGAGGACTCTACCCACCCCAGCCGGCTCTATCTCCGTTTCCTAATGGAAACGGAGTTTTTTCGAGCCGCCATTCCGCTGAAAAAGGCGGCTCTTACAGGCAGTGGGTTCGACGATCCCGGAGGAGCGTCCAGCGGGAACAAGCAGCAAACCGGAAGTGATCTACTCCTGACAATATTCATAAGCTGAGTTTATTATAGAAAGGACTCAAAATGTTTGGTCTAACTAAATGTGTTTCTTGAAAACAAGTAATCTACATATAATGAGAAACATAGTAGAATTGGTATCCAAGCATATGAATGGGACATCCTGTTTTATTTATCCTCTACATACAAATGCATATTAAATGCTATCTGCAATATCTATATACTAAAACTCTCAAGCTTGTTTATTTGTAATCTTCAGTTGGGTGAAATTGGAAGGTATAGGGGAACAGTTATTGAATCAAGTAACTCAAAAGACCTAATTTACAGAATGCCAGGACCTAGGAATTCCATGGGAATAAATTGGAAAGTTGTGGCTGCTTCAGTATTGCTTCTCTGTTACTGCTTAAATGCTGCTGCTGTGCTGCCATGGTCAGTTGTAGTCATATGATACTTATTTCCATGCTTGGGAAATAAAATTCCTGATAGCAATTCTGAAGTCAATGGGGAAGCTGACAAGAACTGTAAAATTGATTGTGATTGCCAATGCTCCCTGCCCCCTTCCTATTGGGGGAAGCTGCAGGGAGAAAGATGACGGGAAAACTGGCAGGGAACGTTTCAAGTTGCTCAGGTAAGTCTATCCCACCAGTTGCTCTGTACTCATGCTGCACAGGCCACTTGTGTACTTTTTCACTCCCTCCTGCACTCACCTGCCTCTGGGAAGGAGAGAGAAGAGGCAGCAGTCACTCACCTGCATCTGAGGGAGGGAGGGAGGGAGGGAGGGAGGGAGGGAAGGAAGGAAGGAAGGAAGGAAGGAAGGAAGGAAGGAAGGAAGGAAGGAAGGAAGGAAGGATAAAGGGATGAAGGCAGGGGAGGAGAAAGGAAGCGAGAGAGCAAGGGTGAGCAGGAAGCAAGCAATTAGGAGAAAGGAAGAGTTCAGATGCTGCCTGCCAGCTCACCACAAAGAGATTCAGTGGGAAAGCTAAGAGGTAGTCGGAAACAGACCCACTCCCACTGACTTTTTGGCTATCCATTGTCATTCTGTTTTTCTCTTTAGATAAGGAAAGATCTCTGAAATTATGAATTGTCTAGTAATTACTGTATTAGTATGCATTAAAATTTGGCACCATCATTATTTTTTTGATTCTGTGTTTCTGTAAGATAACAACCAAGTCTTTTATATATACAAATAGAAAATAGAAAATGGATTTCATTGAAAACAAAGCATCAGTAATGGATAAATGCTCTATAAATTTCCTTGGAACTAATCATGCTAAATCCAATTATGCTATGAATAACTGCAATTCAATATAAAATAAGCCATAGCAGAAAAGAGAAATATTTTATAACTGTATATGCATAGAAGTATTTATCTTACCTGGAAAATTTAGAACCTAACTCACTCCAACTCATGTCAGATAACAACAATTAAAATAACTAAAAATCTACAACACACACACTTTCAATTGCAATTATTTATCTAACACAAGTTACCTAATTAGAGCAAAGACAACAAATAGAATTCTTGCAAAAAAAAAAAAATCACTGTGGGGTGTACAATTACTAAGGAGGGTGCCAATATGGCTTCCTGTGATGAGGTGTTTAGGTGTGGCATTCAGTGAATATTGCAGGAATAGAATAGTATGAATATTTGTGCTGAATTCTGGAAAAGCTGCAGAAACAGTTTCAAAAAACGATTCAAAGGTACTTCCACATAGAGCAGTAATGGCTAACCTTTTCTGGACCAAGTGCCCAAAGCGCACACCCCAACCCCCAAAATGCAATGCGTGTGCAGCAGGGGTGGGTTCTACTTACCTTTACTATCGGTTTGCAATGGGGCCGCGCGTGTGCGCTCGCTTCACTCACACATGCACATGCTCTTCTGCGCAAGCACAGAACCATTTTCATGACATCAGGGTCAGTGGGTGGAGCCTCCCACCAGTTTTACTACCAATTCTATAGAACCGGTGCGAACCGAGGGCAACCCACCACTGGTGTGCAGCCCCTGTGTATGCGCCCCACCCTCTGTGCATGCAAGTACACTCCCCACCTGTGCCCTACTCCATGAGCATATGCCCGTACCCTCTGCCCATGACCCGCCCCCGTGTATGTGCATGCCCCCCCTGCAGTGTCCCCCCCCATGCATACATGGCAGAGACCTGACAACTAACTAGCTGGTGAGAGGTGCGTGCACATGCGTGGCAGAGCTGAACTGGGGCAACAGCTTGCGTGCCCACAGAGAGGACGCTGCGTGCCACCTGTGGCACATGTGCCAAAGGTTCACCATCATGGACATAGAGTATATTGCATTAATTTAAGCTAGACAAATGCACTTCTGATTGCAACTGTCATTTAACCTTCCAAGTGCAAAACTGAAACTAGAAACATTCCAGACTGTGAACCAATTTCTCCAGTGAATATTACCAGATCCAAAACAATTGAAATTCTACTCCTATCTACTTTTGCTTCTCAATTAGAAATATGTTAATTTATTACTCAGTCAACTTTTCTTATAGGTTCTGCAAGATACTGATTCAGAACATCAACAATTTTCCTGGTAGAAGATGCAAAAAAAAAATTGCAGCAGATGTCAACCATATATTAACAACAATGGGCCCAAACTTCCCTGATAAATCTTGCCAACCATATCCTTGACTTATGACCACAATTGAGGACAAAATTTATGTTGCTAAGTAAAACATTTTGTTAAGTGAATTTTGCTCCATTTTACAACATTTCTTGTAACAGTTGTTAAGTTAGTAACACAGTTGTTAAATGAATCTGGCTTCCCTATTGACTTTCTTGTCAGAAGGTCGTAAAAGATGATCTCATGATCTCGGGACACTGTAACCATCATAAATATGAATCAGTTGCTAAGTGCCTGAATTTTGATCATGTGACCAAGGAGATGCTACAATAGTCGTAAGTGTGAAAAACAGTCATAAGTCACTTTTTTCAATGCCATTATAATTTTGAATGGTTATTAAATGAACTGTTGTGAAGTCAAGCATTACCTGTAGTAACATTAAACTGTGAACATTGCTTTGATCATTTTCAATAGTATCACTCAGAGCTCATTATAAAAATGGAATTTAGTACAGTATGAAATATTAAACTTAAACATTGTTTTGTGGTAGCAATCTTTCCAACTGAATAAAGGAGACTGGTTAATTCTGTTGATATTAAATGATTAGTGTATAGAATAAGAACTGAACTGGAGAAATGCTCAAGATATAAGTTTGCAAACGTAGGTACAAGGCCAAAATCAAACAAATGGTCATTTTAATTATTATCATTTTAGAAATATTTATCTCATAGTTTTACGCTCTTAATGCTGTAAGTTGCCTGGAATCTCTTCAAAAGGAGATGGGCAGCAAATAAATTTAATAAATAAATAAAATAAAATAATTTTAAAATAATATTGGATTAGCACTAACACAGGGATTTAAATTCCAATGATTTTCAGGGTATAGCCCAGGCCGGGCTATCAACATAATAATTTTAAATTGGGGTATTTTAAATTTCTGGGATTTTAATTTGAGCCTAATCTATTTAATGATTTTAAATTTTAATCGTTGTTTTGTTTTGTGTTTTTAAATAAGCTGTACACCGCCCTGAGTCCTTCGAGAGAAGGGCGGTATAGAAATAAAAATATTATTATTATTTATTATTATTATATTTTAATATAACTTAGTCTCAATTCAAACCTTTATCTTATTGTTCTACTTCTTTAAAATTTTCTCTTGTATATCTATGCCCTTTCATATATGTACAGTCTCAGATTGTTAACATTGGAAATGCTCAATATGCCATGTGAATTCACTATTTCCATCCATCTTCCACTCACCTGTCCTTGTGAATTAGTGACTAGTTGACCTGTGACCCCCTGAAGACTGGAGAGTACATTGCCAAAAGCTTGTGAGTTAGCTATTGAGCCCATGGCGGCGGCTGCTGCTGCGGCTGTTGCTTGACTTGCCAGAGGATTATTAACCAGCTGAAAATGGGAATAAAAGAGGAAAGAATAAGGTTACTCACTGCAATTCAGTTCTATAGCTCGACATTATTAATAATCAGCTTGATGGGAAGGAACAGTTAATCTTAACATCTCAAAATGTGTTTGAGAGCTTTGATAATGTGAATATCAGGCAGTCCAATTCCAACACTTTATAAATTCTGTTGGAATAAGTGGAAATGATTTGACCTCAAGTGGATGGTAATGATAGTGAAATTTGGTGAAAGAGTCCTTTATATCAGTAGGGAGGTGTTTTTTTTTTAATACAAATGCAAGTTATTCAAATGGAATATGAGTTTTAAAAACATTATGTAAAACTATTTGATTAAAAGAGATTAATCAAAAGCAACTCTGAATTAGATACATATATTTGAGATGGGCAACTAAATAAATTTATTCAATAAATAAATACACTGTATATATCCTCCAATTATTCTCATTCAGCTGGGACAACCATAAGATGCAGAATTCCTCTCCCAGGAAAAATCTTGCAATCAAATTATCTATAATTTTATATAAATAGCCATATTTCATTCTTCTCTTTTTCTTCCGTCAAAACCTATATTAACTAAAATTAAAGGAAAATCCAGAAAATGTATATCTCACACAAATGTTTGAGTTACAGAATATAATGAAGTAAATTTATAGCAGTAATTAAGAAAACAATTTTTAAAATGGTAGGTGATGGGAAGAGAAGTCTTAAGTGTTCTATTAAATTTTTAAAATCCTATAAAAGGCAATTCAAAGTGTTTCAATTCACTATTAAAATTTCTGTTGTATTGTTCTAAAATAAAAAGTTAAAAGGAATATAGGAAATATTCTAAAAAATTGAATGTAGATGCTTAATTTACATTTGTGGCTGTCTCAATTATTATGGTCATTCACAGGTTATTTAATAGGGCTATAATTTTACGAATAATTTTTACGAAAATTATTCAGAACAAATGAAACCAAATGTGTAAGGACACAAGCAAAGCATATGTATAATTTCTCAGACTTCCTGTGAAATTAAAAAGATGTGATTAAATTAAAGTGCTGCATTAAAGAATAACTGTCTTAATAAGTTGACTTTTAAAACATCTTTTAGATTTTTTTTAAGGTGCAGGGAAGAGAAAAGGAATAAAGAGGAAAAAAAGGGGAAGTAGTAGCTCCTTAAAGAGGGGCTATATTTCTTTCAAGTGGCTCTTAGAGATCATTTTCAAAAGACACACTGTTCTATTATTTAATATATATTTTATATTGAAAGTAAATAAAATCTGAATGAATACTTGATTGTATTAAGATACCATGGTAGAAATATATATATGCCTGGTATAAAAACATATGAGCTTTCTGGGGACTTTAAAAAAGCTGATTTGCACCATTCATTATATAAATTTATTGTAGCTGAAAAATTTGCTGTCTAAATCTACTTAAAGTCAAACTTACTGTACTCAAGAATAACTACTGATAGGGATGTTGCTGATACAACCTGACTTGATTCAATATGAATTGACACAACCTAAGGTGACAGGAACAGCACACCACATCCTTCAACATACATCCTGCTTTCACTCATTACATGACATAAATTGTGGTATCTCAAGACATTTTTACTTCTAGCATGATTTGGTTGGAACAAATCCTAATTTTGTTTTCAATCCAAGATATTTAGCAGTAGTCTTAGCAACAACAACAACAACAACAAAATACATTTAAATAGCAAAAGTATTTTATTAAATCAGTCAGTTTGATTATACATATTCATCCACACTAGTATTTTGTGTTGTTAGGATAAAAAAATATTGGATAGAAATTAAGGAATACTGTTGGGACTCAGTTCAATCACATATTAAAAGGAAAGAGGGATATGATTGGGTTAGCTCAGGCTATATTTGCTAGCCAAATATATAAAATGATATATTATCAGAAAAATAAATCTGTAGGATCTGGATCAGTCACTGGGACCAGCGGTTTAGTCTTCCGAGCTTTTAGACTTATGCGGAAAAACATCCTCAGGGAACTTCTCTCTCCAGAATGTATGTTTTGGGCTAGGTGCCTGGTTGTGTGTGGCTTTTTATTTGTTGATTGGGATGTTGATGGTCAGCTATTAAGTTGTTGGCTGTTGTTTCGTTGTATTGCCAAATCCTCACTCCTAAGTACCTAGTCAGCTGGTGATAAATCAGCATTCCTGTTGACTTACAAAGGACCTGTTTCCCAGGCTTCAATCATTTCCCTGGCTATCTTTGTACCTGCTTGTCCAACAATCTTAGTTGCTGCAGAATTGAATGTATGTTCATTGCAATGTAAGGCGACCAATGAGTTTGGGTCTCCTTGTCTGACCACTCGCTTCTGTTCTTGCAATCTGGTGGTTAGTTTTTGCTGAACAAAAGTCCTTTGGTTGTTCAATCCTTAGCGCTTGTCAGAATTCTGTCATAAAATAAGTGCTTTTTTATGTGTCAGACTATAAGATAAGGAGAAGGCATCAGCTATGGAACAATTTATCTGTCTATTGGCTACATAATTCTATGCTTTGTAAAACCAATAGATTCTGATACAAACAACTGAATATTATTGGAATATGAATATGAATTCAGTAGCAATAAATGGATTCTCTAATTCAGGACTGCAGCTCACTACCAGTCTGCAGCCTGTTTGAAACCGGGCCACATGAGTGATGAGTTCAAGTACATGCACCACTCTGCTTGCACAAATGAAGTTGTGCAGTGTGTGTGCACCTGCTACTCACAGTCACACACACACACACACACACACACACACACATACACCAGTGACTGGCCAGGCCACCAAGGTGGAAAGGTTGGGTTGCTGCCCTAATTCCCTCCACTCCCACATGAATGTTGTTGAGAACTGGGTAATATACAAATATAATAAATAGATGTATTAATTAAACCTTGAGGGATTCTAGACAATGAACAGAATTAATATCATGATACAACATGATATAGCTAATCAAGTTATGCTGATAGAGGAAAAGAAAGAATATTAAGAAGTTTGAGAGTCTTGAAAAACTGGTTTTGGGAATAATAGTTATGGCATATTTTTAACATTGCAACAGCTGTAAAGAATAGCTTTCATAGAAACTTATCCTTTCCCTTCCTTTCTCCTACTCTTCCAGCACATATGATTCAGATTTTCAAGCTACTACTTAAAGTCTAATAACAGTTGTAGTTCTATTAAGGACCTATGAAAGATGTACACATAGTCTATGGATGCAATGGGGGGTTGAAGCAAATTCAATTTCAGTCCCTAATAAATAATTTTCATTGCCTGGAAATCTGCAGGATTTGATAGATGTATGACAGGAAGTTCAACATGATCAAGGAAACTAATTACAAATATCAGGAGATGCGGCTCTTATATAACAATACTGAATTATCATGATTGCTTGCTACAAGCATAAAAGCAAAGATTCTTGAATCAAATGTAGCCAGGAAGGTAGCCTAGCCTTTGTTAGAGAGGAAGTCGAGTGAATTGCAGGATTCAAAACTATGATATTTCTTCCCAATAACTGTGTGTGCATGTGCGCAGTGTTGATCTCTTTAAGTTTTCAATACTATTTCCTCCCCCCCCTAATCTCAGTTTTTCACTCTAAGCAACTTTTTTGTGATGACTTAATCTGGAACTATTTTGTTGCAAAATACATAATGTTGTTTTATATTTTGATCCCATGAATACATGACTTTCTTAATCTCACTTTTTTAGAACTTTTACCTTTTATGACATACAAAAAATAAATAAATTCTGGACTATGTAGTTGCTCTTGTGGTGTAGATTAGTCTAAAGTCAAAAGAGTGCTAAAGGAAGTGACTTATTCTCCATAATTTGATTTCTCCATCAGTGTTAGATGTAAGATACAGTTTTTTTAAAATTATAGATTGGTATTCCTACCTTTTAATGCCAAATGTAAAAAAAAAAAAGAGAGAGAGAGAGAGAGAGAGACGAAAATTCATGGAAAGACTTCAGTTATTCACAACTCTTAGTATTCTTATGATATTTAAAGTCAGGAAGAATAATTGTACTGAGTACAGCTTCAACAAGATCACAAACATGTCAAAATCATAAACATATAATTTGGAAAAAAGATAGATGACCACCCCAACAATGCCCTTGAAGTGATATCCCAGTGCCTGGAGGCCGTACGGATCTGGATGGGGAGAAACAGGCTCAGGCTCAACCCATCCAAGACCGAGTGGCTGTGGTTTCTGACATCCCAATATAGTCAGCTGGTGCCATCGCTGACTATTGGGGGCGAATAATTGGCCCCCACGGAAAGGGTTCGCAACTTGGGTGTCCTCCTGGATTCACAGCTGTCTTGAAGAGCACTTGACGGCCATGACCGAGAGGATTTTTCATCAGGTTCGCCTGATCCGCCAGTCTAGATCGGGACTCCCTACGCACGGTCACTCATGCCCTCATCACCTCCTGTCTAGACTATTGTAACGCTCTCTACATGGGGCTCCCCTTGAGGAGCACTCGGAGGCTCCAACTGGCGCAGAGTGCGGCTGCGCGGGTGGTAATGGGAGCGATGTGGCGCTCCCATGTAACACCTCTCCTGCGCGAGCTGCACTGGCTCCCGGTGGTCTTCCGGGTGCGCTTCAAGGTCTTGGTCATCACTTTTAGAGCGCTCCATGGCTTAGGACCTGGTTACTTACGGGACTGCCTGCTACCACCAATAGCCTCCCACCGACCAGTACACTCCCATAGAGAGGGGCTCCTCCGGGTGCCGTCGGCCAAACAATGTCGACTGGCCCCCAGGGGGAGAGCCTTCTCTGTGGGGGCACCTACTATCTGGAACGAGCTCTCCCCGGAGATACGGAGGATTCCGGATCTCTGTACCTTCCGTCGCACGCTCAAGATATTCTTATTTCATCAAGCTGGCCTGACCTAAGTTTTTCCCCTTTTTAAATGGAAATTTTAAATTTGGTTTTAAATTTTCAGCCAAATTATTTAATTCATTTTACTCTATTTTAAATTTTGTATTTATATGTTTTATTCTATAGCTGTTCACTGCCCTGAGTCCTTCAGGAGTAGGACGATATACAAATTAAATAAAATAAAAATAAAATAAATAAAATAAATAAAGATGGAAAATTTGATGGGAAGGGGACAACACAGCTTCCCTAATGGCAAGATGCCTAATGGTGAAGATGGCAATGTCTAATATTAGTGGCTCAATTTTGCAGGTCATACACATGTAAAGTTCTCAGTAAGAACTTCAGACAATTCTTTCCATGCATACATTTCTGAACTCTTTGTAGACAACAGCTTCTGATATAACAATAGCATAGATGTCATTGCAATGAAAAAAGTGGCTAAGTAAGAAGTATGACACCTAATGTAAGTATTCTGCCACTGGTACAGAAATCAAAATCACCAAATTAAAACTGTATACTGCCTTTTTCTCCAGTAAATTTGCTAACATATGAACAACCTGTAACTTTTTATTAAATCTCATATTGTCTATAGAATTGTATCATTCCAAAGGGCAATCTTGATAGATGAAACTCTTCATATAGCTGCCTCTCCTACTTTTCTCTATTGACTAACACAAAATATTTATGGATGCTATAGGCATGCTTAATGCCTATCAGTCAAAATCTGTGTGTGTCCGTGTGTATGGAGATAGCTAATAATATCACCATCATCTATTTTTTGTTCATGTATGATTATTATTTCTTGCAGGTGAGTGAAAACTCAAAGTAATAGCAAAATACCCAAAAATGTGTCTTTCAGTTATCAACCTTACTACAACAGACAATGTTTCCAGATACTGCCTAGCAGTGCTCACATGAGATGATGACTTGTGCTTAGAGCTCAGTTTTATAAAATGGATTCAATGTACATTTAGTTTGTCATGTTAGGATAGTTTTTACTTGATATAATTTTGTGCAGTAAGTTTTTTTTAACCTACACCCACCTAATACTCCCACCCTTATAATATTTAATGTTATGTCCTTATATGGGCACCCGCCGGGGATTGGCTAATCCTCCGGCGAGGAATTCAAATAGCTGTCACTGGGCGGCTGAGCCTGCCGGAGCGTATAAAAAGAGCCCTGGCAGCCCAGCCGCTCGTCTTTTTCTTGTGCTTTAGTAAAGTACTGAATTTGACCAGAGCTGGTCGCATCTTGCTTCCCTGCGCCAATCTAACACTGGCGACGAAGAACTAGAACCAAGCGACGAACCTCGTGGCGCGAAGCCAACCCCAAGAGCTAGTCACTAGCAGCTGAGTCACTTTTGTAGGAATTTCCAGAGGCATGGCATCAGCTGAAGTCACATTGCCAGCCCTTGCTCCTTTCCGCCCAGGGAAGGACAAGTGGAAATCCTACGTGATCAAATTCTGGCAATACCTGAGAGGCAACAACATCAGGGATGCCAACGATGACCACAAAAAGGGCATTTTTCTGGCCAACTGTGGCTCAGAGGTCCTCAACATGGCCATCGACCTGGTGGCTCCACGGGACATCGAGGAGGTGCCATGGACCGATCTGCTGCAGCTCCTGCAGGACCACTACGCCCCGACGGGAACACCAGTGGCAAACCGGTTCACCTTCCACCAGAGAGACCAGATGGAAGGGGAAACCATCAAGGAGTTCGTGGCCACCCTGCGCCAAATCGCAGCCAGCTGCGAGTTTGACCATGTGGACAACGCCATCGCTGACCGCGTGGTTTTCGGCATGAGGGACAGAGGCCTGCAGAAGAAGTTCCTGAGCCGAAAAAAGCTCGTGCTCAAGGATGTGGTGGAGGAAGCTACAGCAGCCGAAATTTTGGAGAAAGCAGCAGCCGCAGTGATCCGGGCCAAAGGAATCCATAAGATTCACAGAGCTGCCCAATCATCATCCGAGGGTTCCACAGCTGGATCGGAATCCGAGGAAGAGTCGGCCGTGCACAAGGTCTCCAGGCCTCCCAAGTGAGACACTGCTCGGAGAAGCGATCGGGGAGAGCGCTGCGCCAGCTGCAGAGGGGACCACACCAGAGCCAGCTGCAAATGAAGAGACACAACCTGCAGGCGTTGTAACAGAAGGGGGCACATCGCGGAGGCATGCAGAGCCGAGGAACCAGCCTCAGAGCCCTCCAGCCACCGCCCTTGCGAAAACCGGGAGGACAATGCGAGGGCATCCAAACGGTCCTCCTACCAATCCAGACGGGGCGAGAGCGATGGAAACCGGAGGAGAGCAGTGCACCAAACTACAATACACCTCTCCGACGACGACAACACCACCACCAAGTGCCACGTGACTGTGCTGCTGGAAGGAACCCCATGCTCCATGGAAGTAGATTCTGGCTCCATCTACTCCATCATGGACTGGAAAAACTTAAAGCGCATCAAGCCAGACGTCTGCAAGAAGGACCTGAAACCCCTGCGCTCCAGGCTGGTGGACTTCGGAGGGAACCACATTGGAGTCCTGGGAAGAGCCTCACTCCATGTGTCTTACCGAGAATTCCAAGGCGACCTCCCCATCACCATTGTTGAGCACAGCCGCCCGACCCTGCTAGGCATGGAGTGGTTCAAGCCACTAGGGCTCGGAATAGTAGGGGTTAACCAAATTCGTCAGGACGAACTCGACACCCTCCTCGAAGAGTTCAAGGAAGTCTTCGACGGTAAACTGGGGAAATTTGTGGGGAAGCCCATTTCCTTTAATCTTGATAAGACAATTACCCCCATTAGGCTTAAGCCCCGCAGAGTTCCGTTTGCCCTGAGGCCCAAAGTAGATGCTCAGCTAGATAAGCTGATAGCCCAGGGCGTGTTGGAACTGATCGATCATGCAGCATGGGAGACGCCCATTGTGACCCCCATGAAGCATGATGGATCTGTGCGCATCTGCGCCGACTATAAATGTTCGATCAATAAGGCCCTTTCGCAGAGCGCATACCCAGTTCCAGTGGTGCAACATCTGCTGCATTCACTTGGGAGTGGGGCAATATTTGCAAAACTGGACCTGGCCCAGGCTTACCAGCAATTGCCAGTGGATGAAAAAACTGCGGAGGCACAAACTATTGTCACCCATAGGGGCGCATTTAAGTGCAACCGCCTCCAATTTGGAGTCAGCGCAGCCCCAGGCATTTTTCAATCGATGATGGAACGCCTTCTCCAAGGCATTCCAGGGGTGGTGCCGTACTTTGATGATGTGTTGATCTCCGGGCACTCTAAAACCCAGCTGCTTGAGCGACTTAAACAAGTTTTGCAGCGCTTCAAGGAAAAGGGTTTGAGAGTTAGGAGGGACAAATGCATCATTGGGGTCCAGGAGGTCGAGTTCCTGGGCTATCTCATAGATGGCACCGGCATCCACCCCACCAAAGCTAAAGTCAGGGCAATCCACGAAGCTCCAGCCCCCAAAAACAAAGCCGAGCTTCAAGCATTTTTGGGATTGCTAAATTTTTATGCGGTGTTCCTTAAACAGAAGGCAACAGCCGCTGAGCCACTCCATCGATTGCTGGGGAAAGCGGTTCCGTGGAGATGGGGGACAGAAGAGGAAACCGCCTTCAAGACCATCAAGGGGCTCCTATCATCCGACAGCGTGCTGATCCAGTACCATGAGACGCTTCCCCTGCTGCTGACCTGCGACGCCTCACCATACGGGATTGGCGCAGTCCTCAGCCACCAGCTCCCCAACGGATCAGAGGCACCCATCGCCTACTTCTCTAAAACGATATCCAGCACCAAAAGGAATTACAGCCAGCTGGACAAGGAAGCCTTGGCCATTGTGGCTGGAGTCAAACGCTTCCATGAGTACCTATATGGCCGGAACTTCACGGTCATTACAGACCATAAGCCACTATTGGGACTGTTAGCGGGTGACAAGCCCACACCCGGTTATATGTCGCCCAGGATGACATGCTGGGCCATCTTCCTTGCCGGGTACTCGTACAGACTCATTCACAAGCCCGGCAAAACCATCGGGAACGCAGATGCCCTGAGCAGGTGCCCATGCAAGGAGCCAGTAGAAGACCCCGCACCCACCATAAGCCTCCTCCACATCGACGCCGACAGAGACTGCCCAGTGACGTCAGCAGATGTGGCCACCCATACCCAGAGGGACCCCATACTCAGGCAAGTGAGATCCTGGGTCCTGCGAGGCTGGCCAGCAGAGAAACCGGCAGAAAAATTCAGCCCTTTTGCACGGAAGCAGCAGGAGCTGTCCACCATGAAAGGCTGTATCCTATGGGGAGACCGGGTGCTGATTCCCAGCGCCTTACAGAAGAAGACGCTCGAAACGCTCCACAACGGACACCCTGGCATCGTAAGAATGAAAGGACTGGCACGGAGTTACGTCTGGTGGCCATCCCTGGACAAGGACATTGAAGAGTGGGTCGCCAGATGTGACCCATGCCAAGAGGTACGTCCCGCCCCCGCCCAAGCCCCAGTGTCAGAGTGGGAGACGCCCAGCAGCCCATGGGCACGGATCCACATTGACTTCGCGGGTCCGATGCAGGGGCACTACCTCTTAATTGTCGTGGACGCCTTCTCCAAGTGGCTAGAGGTCATCCCCATGGCATCTACCACTTCCGAAGCCACCATCAGGGCACTCAGGCGCCTATTCGCAACACACGGGCTGCCAGATGTCCTAGTCTCAGACAATGGCCCATGGCCATGGAAGAGTTCCTGGCGGGACAGGGCATCCGCCACGCCCTCACCACATTTTACAGGCCAGCCAGAAATGTCCAAGCGGAACGCATGGTGAGACTCACCAAGGAGACGCTCACCAAGATGGGTCCGGGCGACTGGCAAGAGAGGATCGACAACTTCCTCCTAACACAGCACATCACCCCGCATGCCACCACCAGGAAGAGTCCAGCTGAGCTACTGATGGGCAGACGCCTGAGGTCACCCCTGGACCGGCTGCACCCCCAGTACAACCCCGAGGTGACAGCAACGGCCAGCCTTTGCCATAGGAGACCCGGTGTTTGCACTGAACTTCAATGGCGCTCCGAAGTGGCTAAAGGGGAGAATAGAGAGCACAACCGGCCCGAAGTCCTACCGAGTCAAGCTGGAAGATGGACAGGTCTGTAGATGTCACATCGACCAGCTCCGGAAAAGGTGAAGGGGATCGGAAGGAAACCAGCCTGACGAGGTAGGCCTGCAACACCCCGACGAGGTAGGCCTGCAATACCCCGGCAAGGCAGGCCTACAACACTCCGGCGAGGTAGGCCTGTGACACCCCGACAAGGTGGGCCTACCACACCCAGGCGAAGCAGACCACCAACACCCCGACGAGGCCGGCCAAGCACATTACCATGCACTAACCCATTGGCGATCCAGAGCGGTAGACCGGGACCTGCAGCATGAGGGATGGCAACACCAACCTGGCGAGGTGGGCACCCGTCACCCCAGGGAGAGGGACCGCCACAACAGCCAAGGGATAGACCGGAACCTACCCAGGGAAGAAGAACTGCACCCCCCCAGCAAAGGCGACCAACGACAACCCTGCCAGGGAGACCTCCACTCCAGGCAAGTAGACCAGGGACAACCAAATGAGGGAGGCACACAACATGCAACCTGAGCCAGCCAGCGACCGACCGGCGAGGGAGACCCCAACCAGCATCCGGGCTGGGTCGACCAACACCCACCCTGCAAGGTCAGCCAGCACCACTCTGGCAGGGGAGGCGCGCACCACCCAGACCAGGTCGAACAGCACCACCCCGGCGAGGTCGGCCAGCACCAACCCTGCGAAGCCGACCGGCACCAACCCAGCCGCGGAGACGAACACCACCCCGGCGAGGTTGACCACACCAGACAGCGACAGCGACGGGAGCCACAGAAGCCCAAGGAAACACCAATGGACTTACCGGGTTTCGGACGGCACCCACCGGACAGCAGCGATGTCCAGCCGCGAGGTTCCAGAGATTCCGGGCAAGGGAAGGACCGGAGACTCCAGCACGAACTTCCAGACGTTGCGGCCGGAGGTGCTGGGACGGATCCCACACACTCGACGGCTGGGGCCCCGGCCACCCCTACCGGGGAGCCGGGAGAGACAGGAGCTTCGCCTGCACAGGCTGGCGGCGAAGCTCAGACTGAACTGCGCAGGTCATCCCAGGCAAGCAGGCTTCCTGCCTACTTGCGTGACTTCGTAATGTACATTAACTGTGATGGACATTTTTCGGACTAAGGGGGGAGGAGTGTTATGTCCTTATATGGGCACCCACCGGGGATTGGCTAATCCTCCGGCGGGGAATTCAAATAGCTGTCATTGGGCGGCTGAGCCTGCCGGAGCGTATAAAAAGAGCCCCGGCAGCCCAGCTGCTCGTCTTTTTCTTGTGCTTTAATAAAGTACTGAATTGGACCACAGCTGGTCGCGTCTTGCTTCCCTGCGCCAATCTAACATTTAATTTGTACATTTTTAGTATTTTCTGGATTTTTATAACTCCATTTAGATTTTTACTTTTGTAACCTATAGATAGTTAGAAATAGATACATTCTATGCTTTTTTTATGACTGTGCCCCACTTTCTTATGCTCGTCTACCACACAATTAGGATTAATTTGATTTGCATTATTTTATAGTATAGAAATAGTTCTGAGACCTTGCCCCTGTTCTGTGCCACACACTTTTTTATACCATTTAACTGATTCTAGAGCATATTTATTTGGGAATATGTCCCACTAACTTTTAGATATGCATAAAAGCCATTGTTAATTGCTATCACAAAGTCAGCATGGAACGGGTTTTCAATATCCATATTATTGTTTCACATGAAATGACTTTGATTTCCAAGATATTCTTTCATATTTGAAAAGAAATTTAAAAACTTTACATAATAATTGAGTTTAGGGAATTTTTTGGAGGGGAGAGGAAAAATCAAAATATATTGTTGGAAGAATGATAAGACCATGTTACAAAATCATGCATTCAGAGCAGATTCTATCCACAATTCTATCCACATATCGTATGTTCTCCCAGCCCCAACTGAATGCTGAAATGACATATATTTCAGAAAATACTTCATAATGGAACCAATTGCCCTTGGTTAAATAAAAAGCTATTCTAATTTGCTTCACCACAAAAGAACATAATCTAGCTCCACAAAACAAATTATTTTAAGAAAATGAAATGGTTGAAAATAGGATGCAGGTTTCTTTGATTTCTTTTCAGACGACATGGTATTAACTTTCTCTACCTTAATTTTGTCTGCTTTTAACTTTTGTTATTTCTGATTTAGAACTGGGTAGAAACTGTAAGAAAATATCAAAGTATTTCCTAGATTTATCATATTGTCATTTGCAGTAATTATAAGAAACTAGAAATGCTGAACATATGGAATTATTTCAGCTTCTGGAAGTTTTGATTTTAGATAGTCATTTCAAAAGCTGTGCAAATATATTTTCAAATACTATGCAAATATATAGTAAATAAACTAATTAATAAGACATGGCAAAATTATTTCAATGATTTCTCACAAAACAATTTTAAAAGAATTTGAAATACAGTACTCCAAATATTATCCAGTGCTTTTAAAACCCATTCACTTTTTCCTTTTCCTCACCTTTTCTTCTCCCTTCTTCTCTCTCTCATTCACTTGCAGTCATGTGCTTAATTTTGGGTGCTTCTAAGTGCTTAATATTGGTTTATTTGGATGCTTATAATTTGTTTCATGATATATTGGCTGGAAAAAATACATTGATTTTTTTTCTGTCATATTTTCTGTTTTCTGTCTGGTTCCATTATATTTTCTGTTTAGGAAAAAATGTATCCATCTTTCCCTTGTAAAGAATAGTAGAATGTTTATGTTATATTTCACACTGAGACCATTTGGTAATAATAACACTTCCCCTGAAATTTATAAAGATTTCTTCTAAAAAAATTATTCAAATCAAATGAATCTTAGGCTGATGAAGGAATCTGTTCCAATCACATGTTCCTACATTCCTGAAATTTTGTTTAATGTCTACATTCTGTCATTTTGGGGTGCTGCAAGGGTCGGTCCTCTCGCCTCTCCTGTTCAACATTTATGTGAAGCCACTGGGTGAGATCATCCGTGGATTTGGGGTGCGATGTCATCTGTACGCTGATGATACTCAGCTGTACATCTCCACCCCAAACCACCCCAACGATGCCCTTGAAGTGATGTCCCGGTGCCTGGAGGCTGTGGGGGTCTGGATGGGGAGGAACAGGCTTTGACTCAACCCTTCCAAGACCGAGTGGCTGTGGATGCCGGCATCCCGATATAGCCAGCTGGTGCCATCTCTGGCTATTGGGGGCGAGTCATTGGCCCCCATGGAGAGGGCTCGCAACTTGGGTGTCCTCCTGGATGCATGGCTGTCTTTAGAAGAGCATATGACGGCCATGGCCAGGGGGGCTTTCTATCAGGTTCGCCTGATACGCCTTTCTGGATCGGGACTCCCTATGCACGGTCACTCATGCCCTCGTCACCTCTCGCCTGGACTACTGCAATGCTCTCTACATGGGGCTCCCCTTGAGGAGCACTCGGAAGCTCCAGCTGGTCCAGAATGCGGCCGCGTGGGTAATTATGGGGGTGACATGGCGCTCCCATGTGACACCTTGCCTGCGCAAGCTGCACTGGCTTCCGGTGGTCTTCCGGGTGCGCTTCAAGGTATTGGTTCTCACCTTTAAAGTGCTCCATGGCTTAGGGCCCAGTTATTTACGAGACCACCTTCTGCCACCGATAACCTCCCACCGGCCAACTCGGTCCCACAGAGAGGGCCTCCTTAGGGTGCCGTCGATCAAGCAATGTTGACTGACGATCCCCAGGGGGAGAGCCTTCTCTGTGGGGGCACCCGCCCTCTGAAACGAGCTACCCCCAATAATACGACTAATCCCGGACCTCCGGACCTTCCATCGAGCTTTGAAGACGTTCCTATTTCAGCAAGCTGGGCTGGCTTAAAATTTTAATGGGTTATTTTAAGGGTAATGGTTTTTAATTTTTGGGAAGCCAATTCGATTTAATTCTGCTTTTAAATTATTTTAAATTTTATATTGTATGTATTTTAATTTTGGCTGTTCACCGCCCTGAGTCCTTCGGGAGAAGGGCGGTATACAAATTTAAATAATAAATAAATAAATAAATAAATAATTTTTCAAACTTCTATTCAACTAGCAATAAACCAAAATACCTGGTAAGCAGTTTTATTTCAATGTAGAAAAAAATCAGATGAAAGAAACATCTGAATAATTCTGATGGTTTTATTTCTCGGTTGTTGTTTTTTTTTTTGCTTTTCCTACAGGATTAAGGTCTGTAAACTCAATTTATTTTACTAAAAGTAAAATCAATAAAAGGTGGCCTGTGCTTTGTAGGATCAACCTTTTACCCAATATTAGACCTTTAAAATACCTCATTTAATGAATCACAAATTATCACTACCAGAAAGAAATAAAATCAACATTCAGTTAATCAAGTAAAAAGTTTGGTTTCATTATTATTTAGATCACTGGTTGAAGTATTGCACATTATAATAGGAACTGTTTATTGTGCGCTACTGAGAAGCCATTCATCAATATGAAAGGTAAGAAGATTACATCCTACTTTTGAAACATTTTAATATGAGAAATAATTAACAAATATAGCTTCAAGTAACATTTTATATGCCACATTTTTATTCTTTGAGTTTCATATCCAGATTTTCAAAAGATTTCCTATGTGACCTTGAAAAAAATAATCTTTTTTAAAAAAAAAAAATTATTTGAGTTCAGTTTAGATCCCCTACCTGGTAACTAAATGCTATAAACAGTAACCATTAAACACTTCGCCACATTGAAAATTATCAGTAGGGATTATGTATGAATCTCTTAAGTTTATATTGTCCGGTTTCATTCTAGTTACTTGAATATTCTATTGAATATTTAAATATTATAGTGAATGATTAAAGTGAATACTAAATGATTAAATAAAATGTCAATATTTTTAAAAAGCTACAATCAAAGGAAAACTGGCATTTCATCTGCTGAATATATTTAATTTTAAGGAACCTTTTATTGTTGAAGCCTGCATAACCTATAATACAACAGTTTAAGAGCAGACTATTAGTCATGCATTATGTTTGTATATACGTTATAACCATGTTGGACTGGTTATACAACTGATGCCAGAAACGTGTAATTTCATGTATCTGAAAAGAATGGTGGGTATACCACTGGGTGTTAAAACCACCCAAAACCTTACCCACCCAAAATTCTCAATGACTTAAGAAGGCTTCAGTTTCGTGAAGCACTTGCCTTAGAAATCCTTTCAAATGCAAAGAAATTTTGAAGAATTCTCTCAGAAAGAACATGTTTTGCTGTTTTGCTTTTGATTATTAGATGGCAAAATATATACAAGGGTGTTGTCTGTATTTCACTGTACTTGAGAAATATGCTGTCTTCCCTCACTGCCTTGTTTCTCATATTTCTATTCAAGACACTATGAAGAATCTTTTTCAATTAGTAGTCACACCTATAGAGGAGCCCTGCTTCTGTGAAACTATTGGTGAAATCCCCCCCGCCCCCCAGGAAAAGCCTACCCAATTTCTCTGCCCACAAAATTGATGGATTTGTGTTGTGCTTTAGTTTGAATAATATATCTTATTAATTTAGAGGTTTACATAATTTAGAGTATATTTAAACTGATTTCTAGCCCTACACTTTTTATTTTTAAGGAGGGGAATAGATGCTTTGAAATGCAAAATACCAGGCAACTGGCCAATCAGTGCCTATTATTTAATGCCAAAATGATTAACTTACTCTGTTTTCATAGAGCATAGTCCTGCCCATTAATAGGCATTAACAGGCATATTTCTCTGTCTTAAATATTAATTGAAGGAGCAAAACTGTACACTGTAATGCTGTGTGCTCCTGTGGTCACACACACCAGCATGATTGGGACGCTTATCTTTTAGCTAATTAGTATGCACATACAAATGACTATGAAACAAGTTTTTAAAAAATTCTCTCTGGCACTGAACTATACTAACCTCAGAATATGATCAATATTATTTGGAATTATGGAAAAGTAAATGAAGTATACCATCAATAACATTTCCTGGCTAAATACTGGCAAATACTATGTTAAGTGAGCAGAAAGAGCAGTTTATTACATATATATATGTAATATCCAGTTTATTATGTCTGGGACATAAGCATGGCTTGGGCTTGTGCACAATGAAATATTTATTTTATTTATTTAGAAAATTTATATTGCCACTTATTCACACATGGCGACTCAAGGCAGCTTACAAGTAATAAACCATTGGCTGTCAGGAAGCAAATATATTCCCTTGAAACCAAGTTAATTAATTAATGCTTTAATACCTAAACAGACACCCCAAAATATATTTTTGTTCCATTCTCTTTACTGTGAGGTAGAACAACTATCTTGAGGAAGGAGTGCATCATTTCAAGATAAGAAGATATTTCCACTGAAAGCATTCAATCCTTCTTTTCTTTCTACCAAGGATATTCTTAGCACTGAGGATGTTCCTTAGCGAGGTTGAAAATATTTTACTGGGTGTATAGATTATGTAATGATTTATCTGCCTGGTGTAAAGCTGCAAGATTCACTCTTGTCTAAATAAACTGCTAGATTATGCTAAGGAAGAATAGAGTAGAGCAGTAGAGTAGAGTAGGATAGAACAGAACAGAATAGGAATACTTTATTTGTCCAAGTATGATTAGCACATAAGGAATTTGTTTCCAGTGCAGAAGCTCTGAGTGTACATGCAAAACAACAGAGTAATCATCATCATGGGTAGTAAGGAAGATATTAATATTATTAATAAATAATTAATAATAATCCCCCAGTAAGGCACTACCTTCATGTGGTTGTGGGGCTTGTGTACTCTGAGGAAGATGAGAGCTATGCCAGAGGTTCAACCATACTGGACAGGTTTCATCAGAGGAGTCAGACAAAGAGTGTTTCTCCCATAAAGAAAATCACGAGACATAAATTTCAGAAAGCTGTACTGGCTTGGATGTCGCCCAGGTTAACAAGTCCACAACAAGTTAGATGTTGGAGTTTCTGGATATCTGATGAAAAATGGGATTTAGGATTGTTGGCTGAGCAACCAGGGCCAGCAGCTGCAAAACTACTGGAAGAAAAGGTGTTTAGCTATCACAAATATACAGTGATTGAAAACAAAGAAATAATGACATTTTATTACAAGTACAACAAAAAGAGGCTATTTGAAATGAATGCACCAGTTCTGGTAAAACAACACCTAGAATCGGAAATAATATAACAGAGGCTAGAAGATCAACATCAATTTATAATACAAAATAAAGTATTCACAATCACAGAATTGCCAGAAATAACTCAGAATGTAGAGTTATTTAGGAAGTTATTTAAACCAGGAAGAATTGGCAGAAAAGGAATCCAGCAGAGATATACAATTGTTTTCATTTAGAAATCAGGCATCCTATCCTCTGCCTCAAAAAGAACAAAGTCCTCTAACTAAAGAAGTAAAATAATTGAAATGTTGTGGCCTACCAGCGGCCAGCAGAGCTGGCAGCAGATTCAGACAGTGAGGAGTTTGGGGAGAAACGTGGGCCAGTCCTGGAGTCTGGGGAAGGCTCAGACGATGGCTCGGAGTCAGAGAAAGAGAGGGGGCTAAAGCCATCTGGTAGTTCTTTGCTGCCTCCGGAATCTCTGGAATCTGACATCAGTGAGGCAGAAGAACAGTGTGAGCCTGTTCCCAGTATGTGCATGCATAGAGCCCAGGAGACAGGAACAATTAAGGAAACAGGGTCAACTTGGGAGTAAGGCTTGGAGATGATTGGCCCCTCCCATAAGACATAAAAGAGAAGCGAATGGGATGTGAGCTTTTGCAGGAAGCAATTAGTTCATCTGGCTGATTCAAGATTTGAAATTTCTATTTGTGACTCTGTGCCATGTTTTAAATTCTGTGCCATGTTTTAAATTCTAAATTTTAAATTGGTTTTAAATTGGGTTGTTTTAATTTACGGCCAGAATATCTAATTATTTTAATACTGTTTTTTAAATTTTGTATGCTTTGTTTTTACTTAGGCTGTGCACCGCCCTGAGTCCTATTTGGAGAAGGGCAGTATAGAAATTTAAACAAATAAATAAATAAATAAATAAATAAATAAATAAATGTTTGGCCTTGCCCTGCATCTGGAAATTAGCTCTTTGGCAGCGTTCCACATGAGATAGGTGGGTGTTGATAACCTTCCTCGGAAAGACTGTTTATCAAGCCTTGTGGACTATAAATGAAAGTAATTTACAGCCGTATGAATTAAAGAGGTTTGCTGGGACTAAGTTTGTGCTGTTTAATTTCTAAGGAAGCGTAGTCAGAACATGAAACAAAGAATAACTGCAGATCTAGAACAGCACTGAAACATCAGAACAAGTTACATTGAAGCTTGTTCCAAAGGAAAAGCTAACAAAAGCGTTAAAAGATGAAAATACTGCAATATCAAATGTAAGCACCAACTCACTGCAAGAAACAAACCAACTAATGTACAGCATAGCTGCAGTTATAACTGAATATCTGGGATGCAAAATCAACAAAGAAAAAAAACCCCAAACAGTGCGCCACAAAAATGGAAGATTAGACTGGAAAATAAGATTGGCAAACTCAGATTGCCAGCAAGCTAGAACAGATGAAAGAAAGGAAGCTGAAGAGTAAAAAGACCAAAGAATACCTAATCAAGAAATACCACTTAAAAACAAGGAAGATCAAGGAAGCATTGCAAATAATAAAGCAGCAAATAACAGCTATAGCCAAGAATATCAGCAGATATGAATCTCGAATTGCAAATTATAAGCAGAACCTCCAATTTCAATCCAATCAGAAATGTTTCTACCAATCCAGAATCAATCCAAACCTCAATCAAGGTTGATTCAGCCTTCCATCCTTCCGAGATAGGTAAAATGAGGACCCAGTTTGTGGGGGCAATAAGCTGACTTTGTATAAAATAGAACACCGCTTAGGGGGGGCCAAAAGCCCTACTAAGCAGGTATATACAAAAAAAGTATGAAGGCTATTGCTTAAAAGCATTGTAAGCTGCCCTGAGTCTCCGGAGAAGGGCGGCATATAAAACAAACTAATAAATAAATAAATAAATAATCCATCAATGAAGAAACTGCAGTGAATCTGTCTGTAAAGTAAATAAAGTACCTGATAAGGAAGCAGTTCTGGGTGCAGATGTGGGATAACCCAAAGAAATACAAGAAGGATGCAGCTTGATTAAAAGAAGCTGAAACGAAAGAACTAGTAATAACAGCAAAAATGGTAGAGAAAAGAGCAAGGAAGATCAAGAATTGGTCAGCACTAGGTGAAGATGAACTGCATGGTTTTTGATTGAAATATCTAACTGGTCTCTACACACTCATTGCCAAGCAATTTAACAACATACTACAAGAAGGTGAAATTGAAGAGTGGCTAACATCTTGGGAGAAGCTATCTGATAATGAAAGATCCAGCAAAAGGAGGAAGCACCAGGCAGCTACAGGCCAATTACTTCCTTACTAACAACTTTTAAATTGCTAACTGATGTTGTAGCTGATGCAGTCCAACAGCATCTAATTGAAAACAATCTCTTTCCACCTGAGAAGAAAGGAAACCACCCCAATAGCAGAGGAACAAAAGATCAACTCCTAATTGACAAAATGATTTAGGAAAAGTGATAGAGAAGGAAAATTAACCTGAATATAGCATGGATTGACTACAAAAAAGGCATTTGATTTTCCGCCACATAATTGGATAACCAAGTGCCTAGAAATTACAGGGTATTTCCATTGTGTGCACAGAATCTAGTCAGCTAGGCTTTGCAGTGCACTGCTTGTGTAAGCCTGGGATTGTATATAAACCCCAACCAAGATGAAGGAGGAAAACTGTTGAGGAGCATAAAAGGGTCTGCAATTGATGAATAGTGTCTCTAATTCCACACTGCAAAATTATTTTAGTACTCTGACTTCCTTGTACCACCTGAAGCAATGTGCATGGTCCATGCTGACACTAATGGCATTGGGAAATATCCTTCATCTGTCCTGAAGATGATATCTAGGCTCTAAATCTAGACCTGCGCATGCGCAAGATGGCGATTCCCTGAAGTGTTGGCTGAGTTCGGGGGATGAAAGGATGAGCAACGGGAAACCGGGGGAGGCCGTTTTTCCATTCTTCGGCCCCCTGCCGAAGAGACGGCTCTCGGACGACCTGGGACTGGCGAGGAGAGGATTGCATCAGCTGGGCGCCGCTGGGAGGGTGGCATCGGCCTCTGCAATAGTGCCGCGGCCTTAAAGTTCCATCGGCCGGATCGGCGCTACCCAGACGCGGTTTGCTTTGCTCTCGGCGATCCTGATCGGGGGGTGGGGGCTGCTACAGGCGTTGTGGCTGCTGTAAAATCATCAGCCCCCCCCGGAGGATCTGCTGAGGCTAGAACAGCGGCATCATGGGCAGTATGGAGGCCTTGTCGATGGCGGAGAGTGCCATACTGAAGGTGCTGGGAATGACCCAGCAGACCATTCTGCTGGGATTACATCTAATTGCCCTTGAAGGGCATGAGGCCGGGAAGATCTGGGCTGTAATAGCCCTGTGAGGACAGGCTATGACTGCGGGGTGACTGGAGAAGATCTGGGGAGGTTGGGAGTTTGCCGGAGGGGAAGTGGTAATTTTACATCTTGCTCTTCCCTGTGGCCTCCCCCCCATTTTTGATGCCCCCCCTGGACTACTGCCTGGCTCGGTTTGGTCCACCCTGCCTATTCATCTTCAGCAGTTTGTTGGGACCTTTGTCATCCTCCTCCTTATTGATCTGCTATCTGATCCCTGGCTTTTCTCCCATTGCGATGTGTTACATCTCATACTTTTACTCCCTATTACTGCCTTTATTGGACTCGGCGTATTGGACAGAGATATGGAGCCTCAGGCTGAAGAGCCGTGAGTCCTGGTGGACTGCTGCTGCATTATGTTCCTAAGAATTGTTCTATGACTCCGCTGGCAGTTATTCTCCGCCTAGCTGCCATGAGAGGACGGTTGCGGCCGGTTCTGTTGGACCTTTTCATTGCAGCTTTTCGGACTCCTCCACCGCTGTGAGAGAGTGGTGGTTATACCAGCCTGGTTTACTCCTATCTTGGTATTATATCTGCCCCTCTTTTTACCATCTTGGTTCCCTGTCGCTGTCTTACACCCACCTCTTATGTTTATTCTGGCATACACTTCGGCGACCCTCCTCGCTCTGCGAGATGCCCCCCTCTCGCAGACATGGCCTTCGAATTTATCGAAGGCCTACCTCAAGGATGGGTTTTGGAACCCCGAGTGGTGGCATGCCTTGAAGCGTGGTCTGAGGGGTTTTTTAATTAAGGCTTTTAACCAAATTTTAAGGGGACCCGGGAGGCGGGTGGTGACCAAAGGGGATGGGGGGGGGAAAATCCATTAAGGTCGGAGCCGAGCCCGGCACAGGGTAACGGTTTGGAGGGTGTAGGACGAGGGATTGGGGAGGGGACGGAGGGCTATCCTAAAGAGGGATGTACCATCAGCACGGTCGATGGGAGGGGCAGATATGGCATGAGTAGGGGGCCATATCATGTGTCGGGGGTGCACACTCACTGTTTGAGAGCTATTGCACGCCCCGGTCCCCAAGGCTCCTCTCGGATGCTAGGTGGCACAGATACTCAGGATCTGGGCCTTCGGCTGATGCTATGCAATGCCAGGTCCATGGTAAATAAGGCCCCCCTCATCCACAATCTCATACATGAGAGGGGAGCGGACCTGGCGGGTATTACCGAGACCTGGTTAGGCCTGGAGGGAGGGGTCCCCCTGGTTGAGATGTGCCCACCAGGTTTCAGAGCGTTCCACCAACCGAGGGCCCAGGGGAGGGGAGGGGGGTTGGCAGTCATTATTAAAGAAGGTCTCGGTCCGAGGGAGACCACTGTGCCTCAGATTGCCGGATGTGAATCCCTCTTTGTGAGATGGGGTCATGGGTTTCAGATGGGCCTGTTGCTTACGTACCTGGCTCCCTGCCACATGGCAACGGCCCTACCCGAACTACTCGACGTGATAGCCATGGTGGCAGTTGATACACCCAGGTTTATGGTCATGGATGATTTCAACTTGCCGTCCGTTGGTGAAACGACTGAGTTGGCTCGGGAGTTCATGGCTTCCATGATGGCCATGGACCTAACCCAGTTAGTTCATGGCCCCACCCACAGGGGGGATCACACTCTGGACTTGATTTTTGTCTCTGGCCAGTGGTTGAGTGGTCTTGTTATAGGGGAATAGACATGGAACCCTTGTCATGGTCAGATCACTCGCTCCTTCGCCTGGACCTTCGAACCGCCATACCCTGCTGCAGGTAGGCGGAGCCAATAAGATGGGTCCACTCCAGGTGCCTTATGGATCCTGATAGGTTCCAGATGGAGCTTGGGCCACTTCCTGAGGATCTAGCGCTTGACTTGGCCGAGGACCTGGTGGCTGCCTGGGACCGGGCGGCTGGTGGAGCCTTGGATCGAGTTGTGCCTTTGCGGCCTCTGACCCGGTGCCGATCCCTCATGGCTCCTTGGTTCACCAAGGAGCTGAGGGAGATGAAATGCCAGAAAAGATGCCTAGAGAGCGGTTGGAGGGCCAGTCTCGCTGAATCTCATCGAACACTGGTAAGGTTGCATAATAAGACCTACCTAGTGGTGATAAAAGCGGCAAAGTTCAATTACTTTTCCGCTCTTATTGCATCATCAGAGAATTGTCTGGCTGCCCTGTTCAGGGTGACCCGCTCCCTTCTTCACCCGGGAGCACGGGAGGACCTCCTGGAGGGCAGGGCTGAGGATTTCGGATGATACCTGTATGACAAAATTGCTCAGATCCAGGGGGATTTGGACTCTGACTGGGTAGATTCGGGCAGGGTGATGAGGAACAGTCCTGAGAATGTTATCTGGGAAGAGTTTGACTCTGTGACTCCTGATAACATGGACAGGATTCTGGGGAGACTTAGTGCGGCCACATGTTTACTGGACCCGTGTCCCTCCTGGTTAGTACTGGCTTCCCGGAAGGTTACACGAGGCTGGCTCCAGGGAATTATCAACGCTTCGTTGAGTGAGGGTTACTTCCCCACTGCCTTGAAAGAGGCGGTGGTGAGGCCTCTCCTCAAGAAGCCTTCCCTGGACCCGGCAGTATTAGCTAACTACCGTCCTGTCTCCAACCTTCGCTTTATGGCGAAGGTTGTTGAGAGTGTGGTCACGCGACAGTTTCCACAATTCCTGGAGGAAACGTCTTATCTAGATCCGTTCCAGTTGGGTTTCAGGCCTGGGCACAGCACGGAAACGACATTGGTCGCGTTGGTAGATGATCTCTGAGGGCGCGGGACAAGGGTTGCTCCTCTCTCCTAGCCCTGTCAGATGTCTCAGCAGCTTTTGATACCATTGACCATGGTATCATGCTGCACCGGTTGGAAGAGTTGGGGATGGGGGCCTCCTCGGGGTGCTATCAGCCAAACAATGTAGGCTGGTGACCCCCAGGGGGAGGGCCTTCTCTGTGGGGGCACCTGCCCTCTGGAATCAGCTGCCCCCAGAGATAAGGAGAATCGAAGACCTCGGTGCCTTCCGCCGTGCCCTTAAAACTTTCTTTCTTCAGCAAGCCGGGCTGGCTTAACATATTTTTTAACATATTTTTTTTAAAATTTTTAATTGGTTTGTTATCTTAAATTGGGGCCAAATTAATATATATCCTTTTAATTGTTTTTAATGTTTGTATCGTATGTTTTTATATGGCTGTACACCGCCCTGAGTCCCTCGGGAGAAGGTGCGGTATATAAATTCAAAATAAGAAATAAATAAATAAATAAAATAAATCAGGGATCCTCAAACTTTTTAAACAGAGGGCCAATTCACAGTCCTTCAGACTGTTGAGGGGCTGAACCAGCTGGATGGTCATGGCTAGGTGGTCATGTGACTGGGTGGTCATGGCCAATTTAGCCAATTTAGCAGTCCATTAAACAATACACACAAATTAAACTTTAATTTGTTTTGCTCCTGGGGGTGTTTTATTTGCTTTTGTTTGCATGTTGCTCTTTTGGTTGACTTCTTTTTACCAGGTCGTTTTTAGGTAGTTTAGGAGTCTAGTGGTCCACTTCAGGAAACTCAGTTTTGCAGCAATTCTTCTCAGCCCCAAGAAACTTACAATCAAAAAGTCTCTCTCTCCCTCTCCTCTCCTTCTCCCTTCCTCCCTCCCTCCCTTCCTCTCTCTCCCCTTTCCACTATTTGAGCCCCTCTGAAGAAATTAAGATTTTAAGTACAACTAAAGTTGAAGAGCAAATGGGGATGGGAAAGAGAAACCAGGACATGGAATGCTTGATGGGTACAGAGATGAGACTGGCTCCTGGGGCATCTTCTGCAGGATCCCCTTAAATCCTGGCAGTGCCCTGGGATACCTGGTTGAATTCCATTCCATTCCATTCCATTCCATTCCATTCCATTCCATTCCATTCCCATTCCCATTCCTATTCCCATTCCCACTCCATCCTATTCCCATTCCCACTCCATCCTATTCCTATTTCATTTTCTCCTATTTCCATTCCATTCTATTCTATTCACATCGTGGCGGACTCAATCCACTTTTGGAATCTTGCTGGCTGCCCCAGAGCTTCCTCCACAGATGCCAAAGGCTTG